>NC_056744.1:730000552-730168052 GCF_019279795.1 Protopterus annectens
AACCAGAGCTGCCTCCCATCCCCTAGATAGGCAAGCAGCTCGGGGCCATTTACTCTCATCTTCTCCTGCCAGGCCTTACAGTTGCGCAAGCCACTATTTGAACTCAAGCTGCCTGCAATATAGTCAGGAGTTTATCCCTTCATGCAGAGAACCAGCAGCTATCCCTTTCTATACTACTATGTTGTTTGCTACCCATTATCACATTTGTGTTAATTTCTCAAACCTCTTCTGTCTGCCTGCCTTTTTTCAGTCGGGCACCAATGTGTGAAATCTCTTGAAGAGAACCACCTTGCACATGCCCAGTAATTTCTTCCTAAACTAGTCTCAAACCCTATTACAGAACTTGCTTAAGTACTTGCAAGAGTACTTTTTGCATTACACAAGTTAGAGGGCTAGCTGATGTCATTCATACAACCAAGGGGAATTTCTCTACTCCGAGTAAAGGTACATTGCACTTGTGCAGTAAAAGATCCAGTATTTACGTAAAACAACAGACTGACTGATTCAAGGAACACTGCAGCAAAGGCAGTAATGTATACCCAAGTCCACTGCTATTCATTTCACCAGTATCAATCAGTGGGAAAATTATCTGTGTGTTTCACTTCGCCAAAGGGGATACTGGCATGCTGACCAAAGGAAACAAAATGTAGAAGCCAAACTTCTCACTTGCTTTGGTTCCTAACATAACACTGGGCAGCATACCAGGCTCATATTTCACTAATTACCTTAATCAACTATTTTCCCTTCCCACCATGTTTCTGTATGTCTAACCACCCCCACTACGAGTATGTTACTGCTCCCTAAATGTCTATATAACTAAATAAACATTTATTTTTCTCTCTACAGACCTAACTAAGGAAACTTAAATCTTAAGTACTGTTCTACAGGTGCTGAAGCTGCTTCATCTCCAAAAAGACTGTCACTAAGCACATCATCATACTCTTTTAGAACTTATGCTGCCATACTGGGGTAATCTGTGTATATCCTCATGTTATGCCCTCAGGAATATAATGTGAAGTAATCAAACATAACTGCATGGTACTCTTCCATATGTCCCTTTGACAAAGTCTCAGATAAAAAGCTTGAAATCACTTTTCAGATGTATTTATGTCTTGAGTTATAACATTTACTATAAATTGCAGTAGCATGACTGTAGCTCTTAGTTATTCTGCAAGGTTTTAATACATGTCTGTGAGGGCCTATTGGTAAACAACTGCATACTACATTCAATGCCATCTATAACTTTCAAGTGCTTAATCAAAATGTTTAACAGCAATATATTTCTTACCTTTCTGGGTTAAGTGTCTCAATACAGAACCTCCTGTAAGCTATTATGTTTTATCAACATTTTGTTTTTAATAAATCTTTTTTTTTCTGTCTCAACTCTTAACATTTTCTCCTATGCAACCACATCTCCTGCGGTGCGGGGGTTGCAACTTGATGATCACAGTATCACACTTTTGTACTGCAACTCGTCAAATGATGAGTGTTATAGACTATCACTGTTGCACTGTTTCTATTACAGCTCTCCCAAAGTCATAGGTATTTTTGAGTTTTCAATTTTTTCTACAGCTATGTGGCCATGAAGTCAGCATATATAACTATAGGGATTGGGGAGGGCTCCCCAAATGAGGTCACATAGATGTCTTTCTCCTTGCACACATTTGCATCTATGTTCTGTGAGTCACACAGACATATTTGTACTGACAGAGAGAGAGAGAGAGAGAGAGAGAAAGAAAGAGTGAAGATTATGATTGGGTCACCAATTGGACACCAAGGAATTCATCTCAAACTTGAAGATCAAGAGGTGAATTTGCTGGAATCAACTGTAAGCGCACATAACAAATTGAAGTTATGATATGAGACCATATCATTTTCTAGAATACATTTAAAACTGCTGCTTTGATGTGTTGCCATCTAGGAAAAATGTGTGGCAGTGGAGGGACAGGCATATCTTGCAGAGGATACCACTGCCATGGAACTGTCTCCCTATCCATGTAAAACAAAGTTCATTATGTCCATAATTCAAGTACCACCTGGATCTATGGATGGGTAACAGAAAATTTACCCAAGACTGCTCCCTGTACTAAATATGGACAGAGGCAGCTTTTAATTGCTTTATCCATGCATGGGTCCACTCAAATTATCTATGGTATGATACCAGTTATTCTCACTAGGTGTAATATATAATTATCAACCATGATATGGGTAAGGCCAATCTACCGCCAAACAGGACAGGTCAATTCAAGCTTCAAAATGAAAATTGGCTAGGTTTAAAATGGTCCACCAACTGCAACTAGCTATGTACTAGTATATCAGCCTATGAAGCGTTTAAAAGCTTTGAAACGCTCCAACAAACTTTGTGCAGCCATAAATGAAGTACATCTCTAGTCAGCCAACATTTTTTTAAAAACTGTTATAAACTTTGTTGTGACACTTTCACTTTTTGCCATTTCTTTTGTGGCAGTACAAAGTGTGCTATAACTTTCAAAGAAGTCGGTGGACTTCACATGTAGTTCTGAGGTGGCATCTGTCGTTATGGCAACCTAAGGCTCATAACATTAAGCTCATACCCAAGAACTTTGCTAACAATCTTCTTATACCCATACTTTTGCAAATGAGACTTGGTACCCAGATTTTTGCAAATGAGCCTTGCTACAAGAAAAGAGACAGCTAACTGCAGGCTGTGTGTCAAATGTGTGAACCACATATGATGGCACCCCATTCTTTCTGAAACTTGGTACACTATCATCTGGAGCATCCTGTAGAATACAAGATGTTCAGGCTGGGAATGAGGAAACATGGGAATTTTTTTGATGCTCGGTTATTTGATCTACTTTTGTAGATGCATCTTCTTATTCATTCCAGTGACTGCTTATCTCGATAGCCTGTAGCTGCACAGGCTGACAAATGGTTAACTTGCAGTATATTACACATATTAGGCAGAGGGCAGGATAGTGTTGAAAACAACATCATAGATTGCTCAAAAGGCATGCAGAACATGACATATATACCATTGTGTCGCAAACACATCAGTGGTCTGCTTTGTCATATTGTGTTTCCAACCTGGCACAAATCCATAGTGTCCAGAGTAGGCATGGGCAAGTTATTCTTGCAGTTAGATTCTCTGCTTATTGCTTTATGTGTTAATTTTGGCTGGTTGTGTACTTTTGCATGAGATGACTGTATGGAGTTTGTCCACCCTCAAACATTAGATATAGTCTGCAAATCCCTCATATCAGTACATCGAGCATGTATGCAATACATTATTTTTCCCTCGGTATTCTATACTGTCTGGCAGTTGGGTGCCACCTCTTCTGGTTAATGTTAAATTCAACATTCTTGACACTGGGAGGCTAAGTACAGAAAATTGTACCATAAAAGTGGGAAGCAACTCTGTTTCATAGAATCTTTCCACGACCACATGCTTGCTCAGTTGATATTGATGAGAGCTGTAATTAAATGTCACTCTGGCTACATATTGCAGTCAGGAATTTTCAGAGAATGCTATTTGGGAAACTACAAGTGTCAGTCGTATAAGTTCATAGGCAAGTACTAGGCTGGCCATTTTAAGTCAAGCCAGTGTACCTTTTTGTGCTCAAAATAACCTACCCAATTTGATTATAGATTAGCCTTACCCATCCCATGGTCGATTATTACCCCAAATGAAAATAACTAGGATCATAGCATAGATAATTCAAGAGGACCCATGCATCGGATAAAGCATTTAGAGGCTGCCTCTGTCTGAGTAGTACAAGGGCAGTCCTAGGCTTACTTTTCTGTTTCCCATCCATAGACCTAAGATGTGGTTGAATAAGGGCAGGGATGAACTTTATATCATGTGGATGATGAGTCTGTTCCATAGCAGAGGTGTTCTCTGTCAGCTATACCTATCCCACCAAACCATTTTGTTGATGTTGCAGAAGAGGTGTGGATCCAGGAGTATTTCTGCTGTCATTTGACTTGTTGATGTGTAGTAAATCCATCACTAATGGGTCAGAGGATGTCTGGTATGCCAAACACTGGTCACCTCCTAGCAGTCTCTAAGATACAGAGTATAGTGTGGCAGGACTTTGACTCAGTCCATGTAGGACATGGGCTCCTTTTCATACTTCACCAACTGTACATAAGACAATAACCATATCAGCCACAGATAAGGCACCTGATTTGTGACATGCTACCATGGCTGTGTGACAGTGACTGTAACCTGCATGCCCATAATATAATTCATAGCAATATGCGTCAAAAGTGCAGTGGCAGACACAGTGTCCCGAATGCCAGTTTATGTGCTAACCACGTTGTCAGACTCACTGTATGTGCCACTGCTTCCTGGAAAGTCAGACTCACAAAGGGCCATTTATGAAGAAAGCATCAAAAACTACTTTGCAAGAAGGATCAATAGCCTGAATTAAACCTTGAGCCGGACCCAGTAAACTACCGCTGTCCAAGGATATTTGAGGAATAGACACATGCTTAGTTTTCTAGATATTTTTAACAGGAAAAATGGAGCCAAATGTGTTACTAATGTCAGCATCAGCTTCCCCAAGGATGGGCACAGCATTCTTACACAACAAGAAAGTCTCCTATGTTCCCTCTCACAGGACTGACAAGAGTGGCTCTCGCTTGCCCACTGAGGGGGCCCCAATATCTGCAGAAGGTGTGGCCAACTCCCAATCCACAGTGGTTGTAGGTGCTACACCAGAGGGATCCAGGGTAAAAGATGAGTGATCTGAGGTACAATAAATGGCCAAAGCAAATTCACCCATCTGTGGCTGAGGCAAATTTCTAACCTGCTGTGGTGGCAAATGCTGTTGGCTTAACGTTTTCTTTTTATAGCTGGAACAAGTATCGACTGTGGTACCTATAGCTTGTCCCACGTTCAAGCAGAAAGTGGTGCCTCTTTTCCAGGAAAGACAACCAGCCAATGACAGTAAAAAATACAAGTCTTTAAAAGTCACTTTGTTTTGCAGAAAAACACAGTAGCACACACTTTAAAACACTTTGCCAGTCCCAAAGAAGTAAAAGCAACACGCAGAAAAATGTTTTCAGTTACTTCACAAAACTTTTAAAATGACACGAAAAAAATGCTCCATTTTAAAGGTACAATACAGTCTTGTGACAGTCTGTTAAATGGCAAAATCCACAGCTCTAAAATAACTTTCCTGATGAGGAAAGTAATATATTTAGCAAATGGAAGTTTTTTTCCCCAAAGTGAACTTGTCCACCCAGCAAAGGAACAGCACCCAGTTGACCGTCGATCCTCGAAAGCCTTAGAGGAGCATACTCTTCAGCGGCAGTAAAGTTCTGTGGGGCTTGGCAACCAAATGTCTCTTTTGGTTAGCTCATCTTGAGCTGCATGACAGTTTGGGTGTGTGGAAGATGTCCTAAAGCTTTGGAAGCTGGACAGCCGTTATATCCTTGGCAGTATAAAAATGATACAGCTAAGGCTACTGCAGCAGTCATCAATATGATGAACATCTTATGGGGATCATAGTAAAACAGTTTATCTTAGGGTGGTTACCTGTTCACATCTGCAGTATTCCTGAATTTATTTTCATTGTACTGCCCTCTGTCTCAAATCAAGCAACTGTCTGTTTCGTTGCCTGTGAATCCCAGCTAAGTGCACGTGAGACTTTTTTTTTATTTGTATATTCATAACACTTTTTTCCAATATTTAATGCTCTAATGTAGAAGTTGAAAGGCAAGAGAACATTAATAAATATTTATGATTTCACAACTCATGATGTAATTTTAAGACAGGTGTTACTGGTGTCAGTGGTTAGTGGCATAAGGGGGATGTGGGTGGGACTTCATTAGGTTTGCAACTTCACATTGAGGGGTGCCTCTCTCCTCATTTCTGCCTGGAAACATACGTGTACATACTAGATAATGGTCCTTTATTTTGGTTAATAACTACATGTGAAACATGTTTCTGTCATGTGCCTTTATTATCAGTAAAATTACACATATGGATAACTTGTGGATACATCTGTCTGACAGCACTTTCTATCAATAATGCATCTACCTTAATATTTCCTATTAGATGCTGAGAAGCAATGGACCAATGCCCACATTTCTGGTGAGAAAATAGAACACCAAGCAACACAATGGTATAGGTGTTTATGTATGCAAAGCTAATCATCCTCCGCAGTAATGTGTAGCCTGTTGCAAGTCACTGCATGTTTAATTACACTGTACTGCGTGCGAGCATTTCTATTTACAGAGTTATCACAGATAATAATACAAGATTGAGAAAAATAGGCAGGGCACTCGAGACATTATCATCAGCTTCTGTTTCTTTATCCAGGCTGTCCAGCCCAGCATGTAAGGGCAACCCTGCAGAAGTAGTTTGCAAGGGGATACTTCTGTGTTACATGGTCCTCTAGCACTAAGGACCTCTCCAAAGGGTAGCTAGATAGACTGTGGCTTTGGCACCATCACAGAGCCTGGTGGATGAACCTTGCATAATAAGGCAAATTCACAGGATTATAACCCATGCACCATTTCAAGGTCCTTATGGGGATAGCTCTAACTGAATGAAGTATCTTGCCTCTAGTGTATGTATGTATGTACCAACAGCACACCTAGATATAGTGCTTTTCAAACTACATGTCTGTCTGCATGCAATGGCAATTACTGGCAGCTTACCCTTTCTCATCTCTACAGAATTTGCCTCTATTGTATATCACATAAATCTTGGTTGGTCTCAAAATCCTGAATGTTTTTACAATATTCAGTACTTCAATTACAAGTGGTTTAGATTCTGACTTGCATTTTCTAGTAATTGTGTTTGGAGGCCAATATCATTAATTTTAGGAAAGCCTTACTATGTCTAGACAACTAAGATCTTGTGTTCTAGCTTCCTTAGTTATAGCCATTTGTTCCCCCAAAATTTCTTGCAGAGTACTCCGTATGGAATTTTAAAAATTGCCAACTAACACTCCCATAACATGTTTCTAGTTACTGTTCTCTTTCCTGTCACACATACAGCATTTGCTGTCTACTTGGGGAAAATTCTCTGAAGACAGCTTGGGGTACAAAAACATTCTAAACCTTCTGGACTTTGTTGCATACTTGGGGCCATACATATTTGCACCAAATAGTTTCTTAGTTAATTGTCTTTTCTCTCTCTCTTTCCAATCTCTTCTAATCTCATACGATTGATTCTTAATTGTGCATTATTTTATATGCCCTACTAATTCTCTCTTTTTTTAAAGCACCCTCTCTCTAGACTCAATCAAAAACTCTAACCAGAGTTAATCTTAGATTTAACATCCTCCTATCCCTTTCTCTTTGCCTATACTGTCATATCAATCCTTGTTAGGGAGGGCAATCTCTAACCTTCAGCCTAAACTTCTGCTTGGTATCATTCCACTTAATTACCTTTCCATCTAGTTATTTGCTTCCAATACCTTGGTTCCTTTGCCAATTGCCTCCAGTAAATTTCAGCCCCCCTCCCTTGCAGTCAGTCCTGTTGGGAAGATCTCCCATCTCCATTAATGTGTTGTCTTAGTTCTTCTACTGCTCTAGAATATAATATTCTGTATGGTTATTATTCTCTTTAACGGTCCTATCCAAAATCCTACTTTTCATCATTTACAGAATTTCCTGTTTCACCATTATCCCTTTCCACTTTGATTTTTAACCTTTTGCTTGCGTTATCTATATGAGCCTTAAATGTGTAGCTTTAAAATATCCATCCAAATCACCCGCTTTTTTTTACATGCATGAGTCTTTACCACTCATTAGTTACAAATACTTGAATTTGTATTGATAATACCAGTACCTTAGACCTTCATATGCAATCTATAGTGGAAAAATGTCAAGAGACTCCAGGAAAAATTGTGGGAGCATTGTGTGACTGAATACCCCCCTAAGACATCTGCAATGTCAATGCAGAACATAACTGAGTTTTCATAGAAGAGTGCAGCAAATACCCTAAGGTTAGGCAGGGATGTCAAACTAGCAAGATAAGAGTCAATTTGCCTATTTTGTACAGTTTCAGTAACTGCAGAAATCACACTAGAAACACATGAAACACGTACTTGATATTTCACCATCTCCTGACCCTTAGCTTAAATGCTAACATCTAATTTCCTATTTATCATGCAAAGCAACAATGATTTCCCTTATTCTTCTTCACAACTGTCATAAATTCAGTAAGCTGCAGGCAATTTAGTACAATGTAAGAATAATACCGAAGAGGGATGGGAGCTATGATGAAATTTACTCCTGAATGGCCAAGTTTTATCTCAAAGCTAAAACTTGAAGCAGCAAGCACTCATATTACTAAGTAGTAAATCTCACCATAACCTTCCCCATTCCAAGATACTAGTCATATTATACAATTAAAAGAAATACAGTTTCATATTAGTACAAGGCATGTGATCACAGAGCATGTACATGTGTATGCTACCCTTGCACGTCTTCCAAAAGTCACATTTTGGTCAGGAAAGAAGGCAGTGTTTACACTGTGAGCAGGTAGTCTAGTTTATGGATTAAACATTAAGTCACAATTTTACATCAAACCTGTGTTCTTTCTGTAACTCAAAGCATTTTATTTCCATCAAGACAGAGTCTTTCATTTGTATATGGCATTTCAAGGTAGGGGAAATAGTGTACAGTGATGTAAAATATTATGCATCAGAGACATACTGCCAATTCATTTTTTGAATAATCTGTAAAACTAATGTTTTATAAATGAGGTTTCTGAGGTGTTAATGCTATGACAGAACACAGGCCTTATCCTGACTTGCTGCTTGATTTATCTAATGATCATTAATTTTATTATGTAGAGAATGAGCTGCACCAAAGCTTAAACTCATCTCTGCAGGCAATACAACTTATCAACTTCAGAAGTGATGGGAAGGGTAGGATGTGCCTAGGCAGGACCTAAGAAACCTCCGTTCCAGAAAACTAATGAAACAGAGCCCTTGGAGATCGCAACTGTGTAATAATTGTGATTTGCTGACACCACTAGACAGAAAGATCAGTGAAACACTATGACAACACCATATAGGAAATATCCCAGAAATAGCAGTATGGCTGGCAGGTGTTCACTGAAACTGCATTACAAGTAGTACTCACCTGGCACAGTCATTGAGATCACCACAGTGGCACTAGATGGGGATTTAATCTCTTTCAAGCTTCAAATCTACAACCTTTAGATATTCAAAACAATCAATATTAGATAATGGGTTAGAAAGTTTTATCTATGCATAAGGCCGGAGACCGAGATAGAGATGACAATATGACAGCTCTAGGGTGCTAGACATGACAGCCAGCCATTAAGCTTTATATGGATTTCAACCACAAGTATATACAGGACCAAAGCAGGGCTGGGATATGTAGTCTTATCCAGGGATCTGGTGGTATTTAAACCCCTTGCTGCTCATACTTGAGCAAAAACAGAATGCAGATTGGTGGGTCAAGTATGTCTGGATTGATAAGTTAACAATGTCAAACTGGCAATTTTAATCGACCCACTTTTTGACAAACTAAGGCTTAACCAGCAACAGTATGAAAAAATCAAGGAGGAGGAGAATAAAAGATGGTTTCAGAGACATTCGGTGGCAAAGCTATCCTCATGTGGAAAATTGATTACTACCTGCAAGTAACAAGTCTGAATGCAACATTTTGAGAGCTATACACACGAGATCAGGTTTGGCAGGTGTATTGGCTACAATGGGAAGCCTGACACGATAAAGTTAGCTCAAATAAAGGATCACTGTCAAAGGCCTAGAAAGCTCTAGAGTACCAGCCCTCAATCCTACAATCAACTCAGCTACTGACATGTACCTGCAGGAACACAGGATGAAACCAAACCTGAAGCTTGTGTTTCAAAAGGTGGTCCACGCACATGCCTAAACCTCCCAGCAAGACTTAACAGTGGCTAAAAACTTAGCCATCGGGCTTAGGATCACAGACTTTTTTCTTTCTTTTAGGAACTGTATGAATATTTCTCCCATAAGGAGGAAAGTTCACAAGTCACCTTAGTGGTTAACTGTTTACTTAATCATGGTTATGGAGACTGAGATTTTCAACATCATTTGGCTGTGGGCAGTAATTTAGTTGTTTCTATCTTCCATGTCTCTGGTGGTATTGTATGTCAAATCTACAGCAATGGGAGCCAGGCCAGCCTGAACAGGCATACCACTTCACATGTCACTGAACTTATGGCTCCAGTTCCCATACAAATTCCTTCTACAATGGTAGTAATCCTGGCAAATTTGAACTTCAAGACAGCATCAACCATGGTACTAACCTCTGCTAGCAATCCATGAGCAACCTCAGACACATATGCACTGCCAAAGACTGAACATTGAGGAGATCAGGACCAGAAATAACAAGTATGTAGAGCCCTAGCTAGATGATTTTGATTATAGTGTTCAGAAGTTCCTCTATTCCAGAAACAGTTTTGATCTCTCAGCTTTCTTCAATGAACAAACACAGATTCTGTCTTAAGATTGAGAACAGTGGGTCCAGTGTACACTGATAACTCCTTCTACTGCTTGAGCAGGGATAGTCTAGATGTACTGAAGGTGTTCCCCAAATGAATGAATCAAGTTGTAACCATAATTCTGATGGAAGTGATTGTGGATCAAGGTACTGTGGTACCCTCAGCTGACAACCTTTTTCAATGAATTTATTTACTTTTGCTAAAATCACTCTGGCCCAGAAAGAATAGTGGGGAACGTAACCTACAGTAATGTCAAGCCATTCCGACTCCAAGTCTAGCATCTAAAGAATTTGAAGTTTTCTTCCTAAGTTACAAGAAAGCTTCCTTAGCGTGTCCAGTAATACAAGGAAACATACACTTTAAAACATGTAACTACTGGAAGTTTTCTTCTGTGTTGCAAATGTAAATAAATGAAACAACAACAGGTAGAATATTAAATATTTACAACTTTTTCCAGCTACAGACCACATGCTTCAGCTCTACAACCATTAATACTAATTTAACAAATGCACTTGCTCACATTTCTGCACTTGCTGAAAGGACAATACATTCCCACGCTGCTTTCAGGAAATCCTTTAAGGACCTACTGCAGCTGTTTCTACTTCTCAGGGAGCTTTTGCTGTTATGGGATCTAAACTCATAAATAGCCAAGCCCATTAAGCTCTATTTTGAGTAAATGGCTACTGCTGGTTTAAAGTATGTCAGCTGAAAAGCTATTTTTATGACAACTGTCGAAAGGGTATGCAAGCTAAAAGTAATCTGCAGCAACCACAAAAATATTACCTTTGGTTAATGAACTCTTCCCTTGATAATAATTGAATTGTTTTTCTTTAGCTTCTTAGTTTGCAATAGCCACATTCAGTCCAGGTGAGCCAGATATTTTGAGATGCATTAGTTATTGTATAACACGTATTGCATTCCCTACATCCTCCCATTTAAACCTGTCATCACATACAATGACTAGCAAAAGAAGAGCCAGATTTGTATAATACTGATAAATGATGCAACAAACAGAAATACAGAAACTGTTGGCACAGCAGTATATGAGGGATATCCAGTCCATTCAGTGTGCTTACTCTAATTGCATAAGCTTTTCGGATTATTCTTAATTTCTTAAACCCTTTTCTTCTTTTGCAGCATTTCCAAAAAGTCCATTCCATGTACTCTGGACCCATCCCCATGTTTAAACTCACCATTCTTCACCACAAGTTTATCTTTACCCACCTTTTCACTGAAGAATGCTTTCACAGCATTACCCCATTCCTTACCCACTTGACGGTGTGTCATACTCAAATCACACAGTACATCTGTTTCTGAAAGATAAGAGACCTGTGCACTGTTTATACCTTGGAGATCTTCAGAGATTTCCATCATATTTTGCCATCTTTGATTCATGTACACAATACATGCTGAAGTCTTCTACTATCTCTTCGTGTACTTTTTGGCTCGGGTCTTTTTTGCTCTTATTTCAGTTACCTCCCCTCTACTGAATTGATTAAGAGATGGACTCTTCTGTCCTTTCTCAAAATAAATAAAGTAAATTTGTCTTCTTAGATCATGCATTAATATATCACTCTTTCAAAAATAAAGGCAAAACAGGCTACATCTGTGTCCATACATTATATTATTCTGATTATCTTGCTTCTTTGTGACCAGTCCTTTCCAATTACAAATGGAATAGTTTTATTCCTAGTGAAGTGCACTACATCCCAGTTTGAAGATAAAAATGATTACAACTTACCAACAAACATGGCAGCCATACAAACAGAATGGAGTGACTAACAAAAACAAAAATCTGCCATTTTCATTTCTCATTATCTTCTTTCGGCTGTTCCCGTTAGGGGTCGCCACAGCAGATCAACTGTTTCCATTTCTTCCTGTCCTCTGCATCTTTCTCTGTCACACCAGCCACCTGCATGTCCTCTCTCACCACATCCATAAACCTCATCTTAGGCCTTCCTCTTTTCCTGTTACCTGGTAGCTTAATCCTTAGCATCTTTTTCCCAATATATTCAGCATCCCTCCTCAGCACATGTCCAAACCAATGTAATCTTGCCTCTCTGGCTTTGTCTCCAAACCTTCTAACCTGGGATGGCCCTCTAATATACTTATTCCTAATCCTGTCCACCCTCGTCACACCCAGTGCAAATCTTAACATCTTTAACTCTGCCACATCCAGCTCTAACCCCTGCTTTTTTGTCAGTGCCACTGTCTTCAACCCATATAACATAGCTGGTCTCACTACCCTCTTGTAGACCTTCCCTTTCACTCTTACTAGTACTAGTCTGTCACAAATCACTCCTGACACTTCTCCACCCACTCCATCCTGCCTGTACTCTCTTCTTCACCTCTCTTCCACACTCACCGTTATTGATCCTAAGTAATTGAAATCATCCACCTTCGCCACCTCTACTCCTTGCATCCTCACCATTCCTCTATCCTCTCTCTCATTCACACACACACATATTCTGTCTTAGTCCTGCTAACCTTCATTCCTCTTCTCTCTAGAGCATATCTCCATCTCTCCAGGGTCTCCTTCACCTGCTCCCTACTCTCACTACAGATCACAATGTCATCTGCAAACATCATAGTCCAAGGGGACTCCTGTGATCTCATCTGCCAACCTGTCCATCACCATTGCAAATAAGAAAGGGCTCAGAGCTGATCCTTAATGTAACCCCACCTCCACCTTAAACACATCCGTCACTCCCACCACATACCTCACCGCTGTCACACTACCCTCGTACATATCCTGTACCACTCTTACATACTTCTCTGACACTCCCGACTTCCTCATAATGCCACAACTCCTCTCTAGGCACCCTGTCATATGCTTTCTCTAAGTCTACAAAAACACAATGCAACTCCTTCTGACCTTCTCTGCACATCTCCATCAACACTCTCAGAGCAAACATCGCATCTATAGTGCTCTTTCCCAGCATGAAACCATACTGCTGATCACTAATCATCATGTCCCTTCTTAACCTAGCTTCCACTACTCTTTCCCATAACTTCATGCTGGGACTGATCAATTTAATCCCTCTGAGGTTACTACACTCTGTAGTTACTACAGCTCTGCACATCACTCTTATTCTTAAAAATCGGTACAAAAACACTCTCTCCATTCCTCAGGCATCCTCTCACTTTCCAAGATTTCATTAAACAATCTGGTTAAAAACTCCACTGCCATTTCACCTAAACACCTCCATGCTTCCACAGGTACGTCATCTGGACCAACAGCCTTTCCATTCTTCATCTTCTTCATAGCTATCCTTACTTTCTCCTTGCTAATACATTGTACTTCATGATTCACTATCCTCACATCGTCCAACCTTCTCTCCCTCTCATTCTCTTCATTCATCAACCCCTCAAAGTACTCTTTCCATCTCCTCAACACACTCTCCTCACTTGTGAGTATATGTTTCCCTCATTATCCTTTATCACCTTTACCTGCTGCACATCTTTCCTAGCTTGGTCCCTCTGTCTAGCCAATCGGTACATGTCCTTTCTCCCTCCTTAGTGTCCAACCTTTCATACAACTCTATATATGCCTTATCCTTAGCCTTCGCCACCTCTCTCTTTACCATGCAACTCATCTCCTTATACTCCTGTCTACTTTCTTCATTTCTCTGACAATCCCACTTCTTTGCCAACCTCTTTCTCTGTATACTCTCCTGTACTTCCTCATTCCACCACCATGTCTCCTTGTTGTCCTTCCTCTGTCCAGATGTCATACCAAGCACCTTTCTAGTCATCTCCCTTACTAGCTCTGCTGTAGTTATCCAGCTATTTGGTAACTATTCACTGCCACCCAGTGCCTGTCTTAACTCATCCCTGAACTCTACCTCACAATTACCCTTTTTCAATTTCCACCATTTGATCCTTGGTGCTGCCCTCACACTCCTCCTCCTCTTCTCAATCACTGCCATCCTACAAACCACCATCCTATGCTGCCTAACTACACTTTACCCGGTCACCACTTTACAGTCTCCAATCTCCTTCAAACTGACCCTCCTACATAAGATATAATCCACCTGTGTGCATCTTCCTCCAGTCATGTATGTCACCCTATGCTCCTCCGTCTTGTTAAAATACTTATCATTCATAAATGGAAAAATCCAACGTATCTCTTAAAAGCAAAGCAATTTCACCTGCAAATAAAATGAGCTTGTGGGTTTCTATGAAAGACGGGTCATCTATGGGAGATACAAGGTGTGAAGGATTTGCTGTCCTTGGCCATCACAGGGATAATGGAATAGATTCACAGGAACTTGGGAGGGAGAAGCCCCTTCCCTTGTCAGCTCCACAGACAAGCTCATGCATAGTCTTGTGCAGGGACAAATGCAAATGTAATTGCCAAGTGTGCCTGCAAAATGCAGGATGGTAGTATGACAGGGATGTGTAATGCCCGAAACTGGCATCAGGCCATGTTGTTGAACATAAAATTCCTGCCAACGTGTTTCAGGGCTCCACAAGACCAGAAATATCTTATTGATATTCAGGTGCTGAACCATGAGCCTTGGAGTCCATAGACCTGGAAGAAATTCATAACCTAAGCTATCAGATTCTGCTAGACCTAGCGGATAGCATAACATGGGAATCCCCAGTGTCAAGTACCTACAATTCATGGTCAGATGACTCAAGAGACTGCTCCCCAGAATAAACCAGTTAGTAGTGAACTTTAGCCAACTGATCAGAGAATGTGCTGTTTTGTGTGTGTGTGTGTGTGTGTGTATGTATATGTGTATATATATATATATATATATATATATATATATATATATATATATATATATATATATATATATATACATACACATACAGACAGATAAACAGATCCCACTCAGCAAAAAGTCTGACAAGAGGAAGACTTCCTTGCAGCTTCAGTTACCGCTGAAATTACTGAGGGAAGGTTAGGAAACAACAGAAGATCTAAAGCAGTAGCTGTCTTACAAGTACCATTTTTAACAAAGCTTTTAATTCTGTTAATAGTCCCACTAGTCCAGGCTTGCTTTAGCCCTGATGCAAGTAACAGACTAATTCTGCAATTACCAGCTAGCAAGATCCTTTATGGTGAAAAAAAGAATGATTCTTCTCTCTTGCAGGCTTTTCCATTAACTCAAAGTGCTGCTGAATGACTAGCTTTTTTCCTATACTACTAGTGAAACTTTAATAATGCTTTGCCTCTGACTTTCCTTAATTTAAATAATTCTTAATGCTGGTGATACAGCTGTCATTCTTTTGTATATCACTCAAATACCAAAATAAAACTGAATGACCTTAGAAATCCATCACTAACTTTTGATGCATAGTAATGTTAGCACTGAGTAAAATGCAAATTAATTTTGCTCAATACTTATAAAGTTAAAACCATGATATTTGGTACTAAATCCAGACTCAGATTTTGTCTCTTCACTGGTCTAATAAGAACACTCCTGATATTCCACTTGAAACCACTTCCCACTTAAAATATTTAGATATTTATTTAGGCTACTCATTTACTTTTCTATACTGTATTGGGAAAAACAAAAGTTAAAAATTAAACCAGATGGCTGGCATGGAGTAATGAAGCTATGACTACACCCTAGACAATTTGGACTGGATCAGTACACTCTGCAATGGAGAAGAAAGACACAGACTGAAAGGACTTGAGACACTGCCTTGCAGGGTTCTACCAGGGAGATGGTAAGTGACAAATAAAAATACCCACCCAGAGAGATATATAATTATTTGTACTTTTCTGTCCATGTTGGTCTCGCTAGGCTAATAACCTCTTTTCAGGGGACACCCAATGTGGTAATCACAATCTCTAGGGGAAATTTGTCCAGGACACTTGCAGGGCTAGGGTAGTATCATTATATTCTGGTAGAGACCAGAATTGTGAAGGTCATCTTGTTTTATAAGGGAAACAAGGCCTCTATGGTGGCTATATTTTCCATGAAAAGCAAGTGAAACCCTTCAGAGTGTCCATTGCATAAACACCTCTTGAATATTATTGGGCATGTGCAAAGGAAGAAAAGTTTGAATTTATATATCTCCCCAATGGCATCTCTTGGTTTAATTTTTCCAAGTCTTTTGGGTTTCTAATACCATGACGGGCATGGACCCCATTCCAGAGTCCAAGTATGATTAAAGTTCATGAAATTAGTATGGTTGCAATCTTTGATGTTAGCCAGAAGTGCACTTTGCAATATGTCCAGAATTGACTCCTGCAATTCATACAGAGTTACATGTATTGGTAGCACGGTGGTAGCAAGTGGAGGTTCCCTTATCGACATGGAATCCTTGTACACAGTGCTCCCTCATAATTACTGTATAACAGCAGTTATGGAATCTTTTAAGAAACAATCAAGGTACACAGGCACAACTGCAAAAGTTAATCAAGCTCATTAATCTTGTACTGGATTTTAATTTTTTAACTTTTAATGACAAACACTACAAACAAAAAACTGGTATAGCAATGGGGGCTGCCATGACTCCCAACATAGCTAACATAGCCCTGGGCAAGTAGGAGGAGGACTGTGTGTTAAACAATACTGACTACAGTCAGCATATCACATGCTATAAACATTATATTGATGACATATTTATTGTGTGGAAAGGTGACACCTCGCAGCTTGGAGATTTTATCACTTACCTCAATCAAACAACCCCCTTCTTGAAGTTTACCTCTTCCCATAGCTATACTCCAACCACTTTCTTAGATATGCAGATTTACAAGGACACCAACAATAACAGAATCACCACTGATCTATTTAGAAAATCAACAAGGGTTAACTTATTACTCCACAGTAAAAGTCTGCATCCTGCAAAAACCAAGTATAATGGGGTGAAGTCCCAGAGCTATAGATTAGCTAGAATTACCACAGAGATGGAACCATTTTTGAGAAAACTGAACTTAGATAATGATTTTCTAGTGAGAGACTATGAAAGTCAGATGTTAAAAAACATCCTGGAACCAATTATAGAACTGAAAAGGACTGAAGCACCTTCACTCAACCTCCCCAGTAGGAGAATGTTAAGAAATTCCACAGAGAATAACAAATGCAAAAATTGCTGCATCCTGACATACACTTTGGATATCATAGTATCAAAAATGTTATTGAAGAAAATTGGGCCATTGTCACAGGAAACCCTTTTCTGATTAACATCTTAGGCGAAGCCCAATCCTTTGTTTACAGGAAGGCCAGGAACATTAGAAGTTTTGTTGAATTTAAACCTAGACTATGTGAGAGAAACACAAAGATGTGAAGCTAATTGTACATTTTGTATATTTATACCACAAAGTGATAGTTTTTACTGTAATTATTTAAAGAAAATCATTAAGACCAGTGCAGGTGGTGACAGTAATACTACAAAAGTAATTCACAGGGCACAGTGCAATGAATGTGATGCATTTTATATGGGCAAGACTGTAAATAAACCAGTGCAGGATTTCATGTCATCTGCCAGAAATCTGCTCTGGATGTAAAAATAATGCACTAGCCAAGCACCTTGCTCTTCATAAAAGATACACAGGTTTTTAAGTTCCAGATACTGGATCACTTATACATAGGTGATCTTGGAGACATCCCAAATATGCTGGAGAAACGTGAACTTATGTGGCAATTAAAGCTGAACTCTTTTAGGAAGCCTGAACTAAACTACTACTGTTCACTTAAACGTGTACTGGAACTTGGAAAATTATCACGTTGTGTAAATGGCTAATTTTATTTTATTCTTCCAGTTGGTTTTAAATACCATGTTAAATCTGTTTTAAGTGTACATTTTATTTCTCTCATCATACATTTTTTTTCTTGTTCTTTATTCAAAATGATGTGTAATAACAATACTAATTATACAATAATATTTTTGCACATAGTTTTTAAGGTTCTTGTACACAGACCTGAAGAAGTCTAGGACGAAAGCGATCATTGTTAACAATAGGTTATAGTAATAGAATATGATTTTTTACAAAGGATTTTTTGAAGACAAAGTTTATATGTACATATTTATATAAATTTTTAGTTTGCCAAATGGTCTAAGGTTTATATATTTCCAGCCATGTAGTATGTTGTCTTGGATAAAATCACGGACTTAATAATCTGGTTAAATAAGATGTACGACTTCATTATTAAATTTATTTAAAGTGCATAAGGGTTATATTATTATGTCAGCTACTAAGTAGGGCAAGACCAGCTTGAATGTCACACTGATGGGGGAAGGGATGTGAATTTAACATGTATACCAATAACAGTTTTTGTTTTACAGCACAATAAACCACTCCCTTGCCTGATAAAAAAGTATACATATATCGTTCAAAAGCTTGTCAGGAAACTATTACTCTGTTATTTTTGTTTTACTTGGATCATTTGTCTGTGTACTTAAAGGATTTTCAACTGGAAACAGACTGCCTACCCTGCTTAGATTACTTTCGAATACTTAGTAATTCTGTACAATATTTCAAATTATGTATTTTTTATTATTTGTTTGACTTAGGACAAGTTTACGTTTGCTAGTTCTACTACCATTATCTGATCTAATTAATATACAATGATTACCTAGATACATCTTCCACGCAAGGAAGTTTCTTGCACTTTTTTATTTTTTTTTTAATAACACCCATTGGTCCTACTACTATTGGAACTGTCTGGGTATTCTTCTTCCACATTGCCCTCATTCCAGCCTATAAATCCTGGTATTTTATGACGGTTTCTCTCTGTACGTAAGACACTATAGTCACTGGGTGTAGCAACTTCAATGATCAATGCTAGTTTTTCTTTTTTTCATGGACTACTATATCTGGTTTTCTCGCATCTATTTTTGAACTGTTGGTTATGGGTGATCCATGTGATATAAACCATCATTTTTTATGGTGGCTTACCTTTCCAATGCTTCTCAGCTACTTCAATATTTTAATGTTTGCACAATCCCCAATGCAACAGTCTTGCCACATTGTTATGCCTTGAAGTATACAGTCCTTCCACAATTAGTGCATCACACCCAGCAACAAGATGTGAGACTGTTTCCAATTTTGTTTTACAAATTCTGCACTTGTCCTTTTCTCCCAGATGTTCAATGGACTTTGTAAACCAACGTGTAGATAGTCCACTATCCTGGATGCCAACAATAACCACTTTCATCTTTTGGTTTAAATTCACCTCTCTTAACCATTCCTGTGGTCCTAACTGACATGAAGTTGTTCCAGGACTTTTCTATACTTGCAACTATATTTATGCATTTTCTACATTACTTGCCTTCTTGTCTGATCCTTCACCTTATAGTCTTTCTTTTTTTTTTTTGGTACATTCAGTTGCTGCCTGATTTTTTTTTTTATCTACTTCTAGTTTGATTTCCATTCACACTTGACACCGATATGCTTTTGCTAACCTAAGCAGGAAGTCGTGTTATTCTCCTCATGTTTTAAAACTTTCACTATGTTTGGATCTTTTGAGGTCATCAGATATGTATGCAGTCCTATGACTGCAGATCTATAGATGTAATCAAATTTGAGGAGGCCCATACCTCCTTTATAATGGGGAATATATAATCTTGGTATATACTATGTTTTATAAATCATTTGATAAGCATGCAGCATTTTTTCTGTTTTCTTGTCCAAAAGATCCAATACCTTTTGGGGACACTCACTCACTCCAAAACTTTAAGTTAGGACAGGAAGAGCAAATTGGTTTGTAGCTTGGACTTTGTTCCTAGATGTCAAAGATGTTTTCAATATTAATTTTAGTCTTCTGAAATATTCCTTATCAAGTTTCATTCACATTTGTTCAGGTTTTATTTTAGATCTTTCATCAATCCCAAATATTTACACACTCTTGCTCAAGTTCTTTTATATCATATTCCTGTACCAGACTGACATTTTCTTGGTGCTGCAGCTTTCCTGCTTTAAAGGTTACTTTTGCACTTCTATCAAGACCAAATGGCGTTCTTGTATCAACTGAGAAAGTTTTGACCACTCAGTTGTGCTTTCAGTTCCTCATCTGATGAACAATATAGTTTTAAATAATCCACAAAAAATAAAAGATGAGAAGTCTTTACAGTTGTTTTTCTGGGAGCCAAATTGTAGCCATGATCTTATCTGTTACGTAGACAACTTAATGGGTTAAGGGCAAGACAAAAGAGCAGCCTTGACAGAGTCACCATGGACTATCCTCCTTTGAAATTTTATCCCTGGAATAATAATTTGTTCTTAATCATGGCTTAACTGCAAAGTGGTTCGCCACTGTTTCATAGTCGCCATAGTGTAATTGATCAGTGTAGGGTGTATCTTATACATTTGCAAGCACTCTTTTAACCATGAATGTGGGGTCAATCAGCATAGAAGTAATGGTCACCTAGTATCATCTATCTTTCTACATCTTTCCAAAGCTTTCGACACGTCTCTCACAACAAACTCCTAAACTCTCCTTCCGAGCTCAGTCTCAGCCATTCTGCACTTTCTTGGTTCCAAGATTATACAACAGGACACCAATAAGCTGTAAAATAGCAGCAAACCCTCTCTCCTCTCCAAACAGTCTCTCTGGGAGTCCCCCAAGGCTCTATCCTTGGTCCTATCCTCCTCACAATATTCATTAACAACCTACACACCTCCACCCTGAATCCCTGACTGCATCCTTTGTCCAGTACGTCAACGACACTACTTTACTCTGCGCTGCATCAACATTACAGCAACGTCAGCACTTAACATAGCAGTCCTTAGCAGCAGAATCCTGGCTAACCAATGCCCAGCTTATTCTTAACCCCAATAAAACTAAGCTTATGATTTTCAAACAACCAGAACCACTGACACTACCACCTCCCACTCTTTTAATATCGCTTCCTAAAATACAATTATTTCTCCAGTTCCCCACACTAAACTTCTCTGTGTGATCATTGATAATAATCTAAGATTTGATATTCACAAAGCTCAGACAACAAAGAAAGTCCATAAAAAACTTGGTTCCCTTTACAGAAACAAACAGCTTTTTAACAAGCAACACAAAAACCACTATTGACATAACTCATCTTGTTTCCATCCTCCTCTATGCTTCCCCAATCCTCACCAATCTAAAACAATCTGATTTAAATAAACTTGAGACCTGCTACAATAAAATTGCTACGTTTGCCACAAATTCAACTTACAGATCACATTACTGCCTAGCCCCAAGACAGCTCTCCTGATTAGAGCTCCCCACTCTCTTAGCATAAACTCAATTGACCATGGCCAATTAAGTACTCAAACACCCAGAAAAAAACTTCTCCTTCAAAACCTCTTACTACCCTACATGACTAATCATGAATTGCACTCCAGCAATAAATCATTACTGAAGGTATCCAAAGCTAATAACACTGCTGGTGAAACCCTCTACTCAAACTACACAGCCAAAATCTGGAATTCTTTACCTTTAGAAACTAAATCTATCAGATGTGCTATCAGTTTCAAAAATAACCTAAAGACCCATTTTTCTAACTCATGGATATGCCCCTGCACCAACCCCGATTAAGTTCTAATTAGCTCTCTTACTACCTCAGGCTTTATATGTAGTGTACATAATCTCCATTCTCTAGTATAATATCTTGAAATTTCCCTTCCTCTTCTCACCTCTACTATGGATGCCAGTTAAAGCTGCATAAAAAAAAATAAAGATAAAAATTGAGAAATATTTCATAAGTAGACAATGTCTTAAATGTATAAATGTTGTGTACTTTACTCTACAGTGTTATATCTAGTATATCACAGTTCATTATATTGTGTACTCTGTTGTATATTTGTTGTACACCGCTTGTGTATGTTATCTCTTGTTGTTATCTTGGAGCTTTTCTCCCTGGTCCTTCGCTGAAAAAGGACAGTTTGTTCAGTCGGACTATCCAGTTAAACAAATGTAAAATAAATAAATATCTTCTAAAATTTTTTTTCTGCCTGTGCTTTTATCTTTCATTTATTTATAATAGTGTACGATAGATTTTGGACATTGCTTTTAATACATCTATCTTATAGATTCATAGATTATTACTAGGCTAACTGCCCTCATGGCCCATTATCCCTGTGAGAATCAAACCCTGCACCTTGTGTTTCTAAGGTAAGCACCTTAACCATTACGCCACTAAGTATTTTTGTTGATCTGTTTCCTCTTATGTACTCTACTAACAGTGACGCTTCTTTTCTTGTTTTACAGCTTTGGCCATTTGATACTTCCATGATATCATTTGATTTGATTTCTTCCTTTCCTTTCCCTTACTGCCCTGTGTTTTTGCAGTAAGACTCTATCGGTTATTAATTTAGCTGAACTATAATATATCCTATTTGCTTCTATTATATCACATGAATTTCTATGAAAAGTCCTAATTACTGTACTCATTTGTTTTATCAAACTTCTAAAATTTTGGATCTTATTGACTTTATGTAGTCTTTCTTTCATTGATTTTAATACGTCTGTCCATCTCTATTAAAATCAAGCAACTCTTCCCTTAGATCATTTTCTTCAGAACAGAAGGCGCATTCTTTGTTCTCCATTTCCTATGGGCATTATACAGAAAGTTGTAGAGCATATTCTCTTCAATTTCATCCTGTCATCCATAGCTCTTTCATATGAGAACTCACCACACTTTCCTGTTCCCTCCCTTGCTATGCAGCTCCAGCTAAATTTTTATACTGGTTTTCTACTGAAGGCTCCAAATTATCTTTATATGGCAACTAATCAGATGCTTCCCACTCAACCTTAATTTGGGGATTCATTATTTTATCCTGCTGAAGTGTTATCAGAGTTAGATTTTCAACATTAAATCCATCACTTCCCGAGTAATCCATTTCTATTTATTTAACTTATCCATTACTAATCCTCCTTTCAACTTTCCTTCTTTGTTCTCTTATTTTTTTTTGTATTGTAAAATTTTCCATACCCAGATGCATCTGCCTGCATTTCACTTCAATTATCTTTGGTGCTGCTCTTTTTGTATTGATTAATTTTGCTTTCTCATATGCATAAATATTGCACCTTATTAAATCTCTTTCTTTCCCATGTCCATATTTCTTCAAATGTCTCCTGTACCTCTTATTTCTCCTTACTTGGGGGACTCAGTGTTCCAACATGCTGTGATATAACCTGTGTTATATACAAGTGAAAACAATAAAAATCCACGGTAGTCCGAGTTACAATAAAGGCTGTCTTCCTAAAAATGAAACGTTTGCACCAACACCACGTCCAGAAACTCAAAAAGATAATCCAAAGGTATCACAAAACGTCTTTATTGACAAATGGATTTAGCGCTTTCATCTCCAGAAGCTGCAGACCTCATCAGAATCAAATATCACCACACACTGAATACCTTTTATACATTAATTTAACCAATCAACAAAACAATAAAATAATTAATTAGATGATTGAACAATGTACTGAAATAAAGTGAACTGGCTATCCTTCATAAATTGAACAGAAATATTCAACTCAACTCGTTAAAAAACTATAAAACATTTAAAAACATGCGTCATTTAACATTCACACCCTATATGAATTTATATGTGTATGTATGTATCCATCACATATATATATATATATATATATATATATATATATATATATATATAGTATATGTTTTTAAAAAATTAATTACCGAATCAATATGTAATCATTTAATAAACTTACTTACATATATCAAATATAAATACATATAAAAACTGCATATCTAAATTGCCAATACATTTGTCTTTATAAAAATATATATGTACATTTAACAATGTAATATATGTAAATATATAAATAAGTAAATAACTATAAGTTAATAATTAATTATACAACTAAACTATTGTAAATAAATAAATAATTAAATATATGATGTATTGATTCCCAGATGTTATATGTTATTTATTATTATTGTGTATGTTTTTTAGGGTCATTAGATAATAGTTTGAGGGCTGGCACAATGGATATATGGTCATTCAGGCCCTTGCCACTACAGGCATCTAGCCTGAGCTGCCATATCATCTCCTTGTATGCCAATTTAGTTTCCCAGTCACCCCCTCTAACTGATCCACCACCTCGACCACCCAAAATTTAAAATTGGCCTCATCACATGTTAAAGAATGTCTATATAAAGCGTTATTGTCGTTCTTATGATTTATATCTCTCTTGTGCTCATATATCCTTTTTCTCAGATGGTGTTCCGTTTTACCAATATAGAACCCCCAACAAGATTTACAATAAACTAGGTAAACTAACCCCTTAGTATAACAACTACTATATTTCTTAGACTTCAATGTAATATTCAAACTAGGTAATGTTACTGTTTTTTCCCCCACTATAAATGGACACTGGGGGCATCTACCACATCTAAAAGTACCTATTTTATTTTGAACTATTTCTCCTTGGTTTGTACATTTCTTTTTTTCAAAAATATTTTTTATATTATAACCTCTCCTATAACTATAAGTCAATTTATTTTGAAAAATCATAGTTCTCATAGACACTGTTCTTGAACAAATCCCATGTCTCATTAATAAATTTGTGTAACCACTCGATGTTCTGATGATATGTAAGAATCAGATAGGGTAACCCATTCTTATT
Source organism: Protopterus annectens (assembly GCF_019279795.1). Taxonomy (NCBI): domain Eukaryota; kingdom Metazoa; phylum Chordata; order Ceratodontiformes; family Protopteridae; genus Protopterus; species Protopterus annectens. Next base: position 730,025,549 of record NC_056744.1, read on the forward strand.
ATTCTGCAATGATTTATCAGTTCTTTCAATAATTTTATTATTCGTATAGTTTAATAGAGGTATATATTTGTCACCCCATCCTTTAATTATTGTTTCTTTTATAGGCTGTGTAATTTCCACTGGATAGTCTCTTTGATGAAACATGTTTTGTACTTTGTCTATTTCCATAAGAAATTCATCCCTATCTGAAGTCATACGGGCCACTCTAATCATCTACCCCTTAATTATATTGTGCTTAAGATAATCTGGATGGTCACTATTAAAATGTAAATATGCATTAGAAAAATGTTCTTTTCTATAAATAATAGATTTGTACATGTTGAACTGGTAGTCCTTACGTAACATAACATCAAGATTGTTGATTTCGTGTGAGTCTATATGATAAGTAAAACTTAAGTTAGTACTTTGATTGATAAAATAAATAAATCTATCTATGGCTTCATCAGGGCCTTCCCATAAAATAAATATATCGTCAAGAAAACGATAATAACTTTTGATGCAAGTAAAAAATTCAGCATCAAAAACATATCGTCTTTCCCAATGTAACATTACTATATTGGCATAAATAGGGGCACACGCTGCCCCCATAGCCACTCCCTCTTTTTGATGATAATAGTCGCCTTGGAAAAATATAAAATTGTTTTTGAGTACCAACTCCATACACTCTAAGACTAGTTTAAATTCATTAGGTGTCAATAAATTCATTTCTATTAACATGTTCTCAAACCAGTCCATTCCAATGTTATGTGGTATGACCGAAAATAAATCTTTAACATCAATGGTAATAAATTTCATATCCTCACTGTAGGGGTCCTTGCTGATTTTCTGTAGGAAGTCCCAGGAATCCACCAAAATGTGTGAATAATTCATATAGTACTTCTTAAGTTTAGTGTCTATATATATATATATATATATATATATATATATATATATATATATATATATATATATATATATATAGAGCCAAAGGCTGGGTTTTTGAACCTTGTGATGAGACAATTGGTCTCATTGGGGGATTTTGAATATTTTTATGAGTCTTTGGTATACCGAAAATAGTGGGGATGACTGGTTTACTAACTTTCAAAAACTTCCATAACTCAATATCTATAACCCCTTGAGATAAATTGTCCTCTATAATATAATCTATTTTGTGATATGAAATATTAATTTCATTTTTAGAAACTGAACTATAACACTTATCATTACTTAATATCTCAAACATTCTATTCTCATAGTCCCAACTATCCATGAGGACAACACCGCCACCTTTGTCCGGTTTCATAACCCGGACATTTTTATTTTCACTGAGCTCATATAAAAGTTTCTTCTCTTCATCCGTTAGATTACTAACATTCGTGTTCACATTCTGTTTAAATTCCCTTCTGATTCTATTATTAAGTATATTTTCAAAATTCTGAATATCTTGATGAAGGAGAGGATTGTAAACACTGTGTCTACTTAAATTGTTACTCTTATGGTGTGACTTGTCCTTGCCAAACATCTGCAACAAGTTGAGCTTCCTAGTAAAAAGCCTTATGTCCAACAGGATACTGTCTATACTAGGCTTAGTAACAGGTACAAAAGTGAACCCTTTGGTGAATAACTTGAAATGCACATCATCTATTTTCAAATCTGTATAATTGAAAATGAAAAAATCATTATGTACATACATAGATACAGGTTTGTATGTAGATGTTGTATCCCCAAATCCCCAAATTCACCTGAACTAAACTGTTCTATCTGTAAGTTGTTCTTCTGTGGGGGTTGTAGTTGTTGGCCCTGTAACTTGGGCATACGATGGTTGTTGTAACAGATTTCTCAGCCTTTCGGACCTCCTCGGTCCCTCCCCCCCTAAAGGGGTCCCCTCATTACAATTAAAACCATCATCACATAAATTGTATTCATGTTCATACAAGTTCTCATCATGTTCTCTGTTAAAATTCCTATTGTTGTTCCTATAGTTATCCGGAAACTGTGGATCTAAATCATAGTTCTGTTTTTCATGACCCCTATAGGTTCTATTAGTAAATTTCTTATCACAACTATATGCCAGACCTAGTCTATACTCATTAATGTCCCTGTCAAATTTAAATATAACATAGTCCACATCTTGCAAAGATCTAAAATAAATATTTTTATATTCTTGTACAGAAAACAATAAATCATCATGGATTTCTTTATACAGTTTATCAATGTCCTTTTTGTCCATTTCCATTCTTTTTTCATTGTGTTTAATTAACACCCTCAATATAGCCAGTCCACAATCGTTGAAAATGTCACAAATATGTAAAAAAAACTCAGTATCAGTAATGCCATTAATATTGTTAGGAAATTTGTTTATTCTCAACCCTTTTGGTACAATTTTTTCATGCAGATATTTATTGAAATACTAATTTTCTAAAGATAAAGACTTGTACCTGGTTAAAAAGGTTTTTAAAGCCTTGCATTTCTCTTTATAACCTAGGCCATCGCTTTTGTTGTCTTCCCGATGTTTAACGTTGTTGGTAAAAGTTGAATTCAACCAACTATCAAAATCGATATCCTGGTATTTTTGAACAAAATCTTTAGAACCAACTTTGTCTATTGTTATTTGGTTTCTTTGATTAGAAACCCCTGTACGGGCATCCCGGTGATTAGGTCGCAGTTCTGGCTCCTTCAACATTAAACATTTCTACAACACCTAGACACTGTCGCTCCATTGCGCAAAATCAAGGTTAGAACCTTTACAAACCCCTGGCTCAGTAAAGAAACCAAACAAATCCTCAAGTCCAGAGACACTGCCTGGCGTTACTATCAAAAAAACAAAGAAACACAAAGCCTAACTAAGTACCAAGAACTGCGCAACCATGCAAAAAAATGCATTAGGCTGGACAAAAAATCCTACTACACAACATTACAAACTAAATACCAACACAACCCGCAAAAATTTTGGAAAAATATAAACCAGATACTAAAATCCACCCAAAAGGCTACCCCCAGACCAACCACCCCTGACACTTAAGTTCCCATCGAAACACAATTCAACTCCCACTTTGTGAACTCAATTCTATCCTTAGTATCACAGGACAGTTCCTTCCTCACTATCCCCCCCAACACAAATAACATTAATACAAGCTTTATCCTTTCCACCACTTCAATCAAAAGCATGCTCTCCAAACTAAAAACCTCATCAACAGCAGCCGACCTACTCCCCAGCTATTTCTTGAAACTTACAGCAGATGCTATTGCTATCCCAGTCTCCACTCTCATAAACAGATCAATTGTTGAAAACTATGTGCCCAAACTCTGGAAAATGTCCTATGTTACACCCATACATAAAGGTGGGACCTCCACTGAACTTAATAACTACAGACCCATTGCTTTACTCTCCCCCCTGGCCAAAATCCTAGAAAAATGCAACCATACCCAGATGCTAAACTATCTCCTAGACTGCAACATCCTGTCACCTACTCAGCATGGTTTCAGACCTGCCCATAGTACCACTACAGCTCTCCTCTGCTTCACAGACAAAGTAAATCGTCTCAAAAATGAAGGCCTGCAAGTGTCAACTCTTTCTTTGGATATGTCCAAAGCATTTGACACAGTCTCACACCAAATCCTGCTAAACAAACTAAACCAATATCATCTATCTAATTCCACTCTTACCTGGTTCCAAAGCTACTTAACTGACAGGTACCAAGCTGTGAAATGGGAAAATTCTCTCTCTCCTCAGCTGCCCATAACTATAGGAGTCCCACAGGGTTCTGTCTTAGGACCACTACTATTCACAGTCTTCATAAATGACCTCCACACAGCATGCATCTATAATTCAGTATGCAGATGACACTACCTTAATCTGTGCTGCACAAAACATTCCCACCCTCCTGCAAACAACTCAACTAGCATTCTCTGACGTTGAAAACTACCTTACCAAAGCCCAACTTATCCTCAATCCAAAGAAAACTCAGCTTATGATTATAACCAGTTCTAACAAAAACACTAACAGTCAATTCACTATCTACTCCACAAATGCTACTCCAATTGCTCCAGTGGCACAGGCTAAGCTATTGGGAATAACCATAGACTCCCACCTAAAATTTGACAGTCATCTGAACTTAACTATTAAAAAAGTACATGCCAAACTGGGGTCACTCTACCGTATCAAACCATTTCTTATCAACACAAGATCAGCCATTGCTCGTTCCCAACTTCTATCCACCCTACTCTATGCATCTCCCATTCTGACTAATCTCAACAAAACTGAACTAAGCAAAATGGAAGCTTGCTATAACAGAATTGCCCGCTTTGCTGCAAATTGCTCATATAGAACTCACTGTACTGCTTTGAGACAGCTCCACTGGCTTGAAATGCCCAACCTCCTGACCTACAATCAGCTCTGCCTCTGTCATTCTATCTATTACCTCCCCAATAAGTGTCCTGCCCTCAAAAACCTAGTACAACATCACTCAGCCAAAAGTCCTCTTAGATCATCAAGCAAACTACTACTAGAAGTCACCAACAGCTACAATAGCTTTGGAGATGCACTATATAGTAGTTCGGTGGCTACAAAATGGAACTCTGTCCCTACTAGCATTCAAAACACATCATCCAAAGCCTCCTTTAAAGACCTCATCAGGCAACATCTCAAGCAAAGTTGGCAGTGCCATGATTGCTCCCCAGGCTAGTGAAAGCGGATAACATATACATACTAAATCTAGAGCAATTGATAATAGTTTTTCAATCTTACTCACAAACACTGGCTAATCTACAATGTATGTACTGTACCTGTGTACTATGTATGTATTCTACCTACATTCCAAAGTTCAGCTGTACACCACAAATCTATTACTTACCTTTATTTTTAAAATTAATACTTTTTTTGATTGTTCTCTCCCCTGTAACTGTTTGTGCCGTATACCACTGTAAAAACATGTCTCTTGTAATTTGTGTGTATACTGATTATGTCTAAATAACTAAATATGTCTGTAATTTTTTCTTTGTGGAGCTTTTCTCCCCGGGCCTCTGCTGAAAAAGGGCCTTTTCGGCTCAGTGAGACACCCCCGGTTAACAAATGTAAAATAAATAAATAAAAAAAATAGTTCTCCTGTTCATAGTACATACGTCTGCCCCAATATCTGGTATTGCTTCCTCCCTAGCAGACGGACTGCTCTGTGCACATGGAATTTCTTCCCCCGAATTGGGCGCTGGGGAGAAATCCGTTTGCGAGTAGTTTTGGATGACTTTGATAAGTTCTGCCAATAAACTACTGCTGTTCATGTTGAAAAAACACACAAGGTGGGTGAAAAAACAGTTCAAATTCCAAAGTGAAAAACGGAGACTCCTCGAAACCGGACTACCGAAAAAAGAGACTGGGAACCATAAACAAGTGAAAACAATAAAAATCCACGGTAGTCCGAGTTACGATAAAGGCGGTCTTCCTAAAAATGAAATGTTTGCACCAACACCAACACCATGTCCAGAAACTCAAAAAGATAATCCAAAGGTATCACAAAACGTCTTTATTGACAAATGGATTTAGCGCTTTCATCTCCAGAAGCTGGAGACCTCATCAGAATCAAATATCACCACACACTGAATACCTTTTATACATTAATTTAACCAATCAACAAAACAATAAAATAATTAAGTAATTAGATGATTGAACAATGTACTGAAATAAAGTGAACTGGCTATCCTTCATAAATTGCACAAAAATATTCAACTCAACTCGTTAAAAAACTATAAAACGTTTAAAAACATGTGTCATTTAACATTCACACCCTATATGAATTTATATGTGTATATAGCCATCAAAAAAAAAAAAAAAAAAAAAAAATTATATATATATATCGTATATGTTTTTAAAAAAATAATTACTGAATCAATATGTAATCATTTAAAAAACTTACTTACATATATCAAATATAAATACATATAAAAACTGCATATCTAAATTGCCAATACATTTGTCTCGAAACTAAATTGGCATACAGGGAGATGATATGGCAGCTCAGGCTAGATGCCTGTAGTGGCAAGGGCCTGAATGACCATATATCCATTGTGCCAGCCCTCAAACTATTATCTAATGACCCTAAAAGACATATACAATAATAATAAATAACATATAACATCTGGGAATCAATACATCATATATTTATTTACAATAGTTTAGTTGTATAATTAATTGTTATTAACTTATTTATTTATATATTTATATATTTACATATATTACATTGTTAAATATACATATATATTTTTATAAAGACAAATGTATTGGCAATTTAGATATGCAGTTTTTATATGTATTTATATTTGATATATGTAAGTAAGTTTTTTAAATGATTACATATTGATTCAGTAATTAATTTTTTAAATATATATATATATATATTTTTTTTTTTTTTGATGGATACATACACATATAAATTCATATAGGGTGTGAATGTTAAATGACACGTTTTTAAACGTTTTATAGTTTTTTAACAACGAGTTGAGTTGAATATTTCTGTTCAATTTATGAAGGATAGCCAGTTCACTATTTCAGTACATTGTTCAATCATCTAATTATTTAATTATTTTATTATTTTGTTGATTGGTTAAATTAATGTATAAAAGGTATTCAGTGTGTGGTGATATTTGATTCTGATGAGGTCTCCAGCTTCTGGAGATGAAAGCGCTAAATCCATTTGTCAAGAAAGACGTTTTGTGATACCTTTGGATTATCTTTTCGAGTTTCTGGACGTGGTGTTGGTGTTTGTGCAAACGTTTCATTTTTAGGAAGACAGCCTTTATTGTAACTCAGACTACCATGGATTTTTATAACCCGTGTTATACTTTCTATGCTAAAGCCTTCACTTCGCAGGTATTCCAGAACTTCAGCTTCTATTTTTTTTTCAACTGCTACTTTACTATACTTCTGGGAAAACATTTACTCTTTGTGACCTTATGTTTTGTATCGGAAAATGTTCTGTATCTGGGTGCCTTTGTCTATATTTCTCTTCGAATATCTTAAATCCTAAATGATGGCCATGCTGAAGAGGCAGTGATTCAGATGGTCAACAAGTTTGTGAAAGCAAAAAGTAATAAACTACAATTAATAAACTTATGCAGTCTCCCTTGTATTGCTTTAGGTTTAAATGAATATATATATTCCTGTAATTTACCAAATATAGACTATGTACAGTTATCTCTTTGGCCTGTAGGGCAAGAAATATCCTTCTAAAGCATTTTCTCTTTTAAACACTCAAACATGAATCATATACCTACTCATCAGTAAACTATGCTTCTTTTTTATGTACCACATCATGTCCTAATTTTCTGACTAGAATAGAAGGGAGAATGGCCTCAACATTCCTTCCAAAACTTTAGAATGAGGATCATTGTCTGTAGTTCCATTTGGTGAGTCCAGGTGGGGTTCCCAACCACTGATGGAGCTTTAGTCATTAAGACCTGTAATGGAAGGGTACTAATTAAATTGGTAGTATTTGTTTATTAATCCTGAGCCTACTGACAGGGGTCAGACACTAAAACGGTCTATGAGAGCATTAACACTTCAACGTCCACTGCATCAGTTGCATTGCAATGCATGTGAATGGCACTATGAATAACATGTGGCCCAAAAGGCATAGAAAGGTCTTGGGCTAGATTTCTTGCACAGCAGGGCTTGTAATTTTGAAATTATCCTAGCAGATCTCACAACCAAGAAAAATGTCTTTCAAGAAAGATAGCTAAACTGGGATTAAGCAACTAGTTCAAAAACAGCCTAGGTTAACTTTGCTAACCCATAACTGAGATCTTATGATAGAATGTGCCTCCTTGGTGGTCAAAGATATATCCTATTTAGTAACTGCTTTACTGACACCTCAGAATGTAAAGGGCAGTCTAAAGTAAAGCAGACTGAAACAGCTGTTGGAAGTTCAGACAAAGAGAGAACATGGACACTGTTCTCCAATTTTGGTAGGTCAGTCTGCGATCTTTGGGGATGCCGATGCTCCGGCTGTTATTAGGACTGAATTAAAAATAGGTCCAAATGAAAATGAAAATAGAAATGATTTTGGTACAGACAATAGGGTGTAAACTGGTAATTTAAACTTTACAAGTTCACACATTACTACCGTTAACACAGAAAGTAACTTGGTGAAAGACATCCTTTGTAAAAATTGGAACATATTAAGTTGTGATACAACCTTAAAAGATCTAGTAGGTCAAAGGCCTCATAGTTTACAAAAGGAGTTGTAATTTCAAGAATATTTTCAAGAACTATAAGACGCAGAGATGGATAGGATATATGTATAAGTGTGGGGCATGTTCCTTTTGTTCATACATTCTTGAAACTAGCGAGGTGAACATCAATGGCCATAAATTTTAAATTTATGGTAAGTATTCTTGTGACACTCCAAGGGTTGTTTATTGTGCCATATACTGCCAGTCTGTTTTTATATAGGGAAAACAGAATGTAAATTAAAAAAAAGGATAAGTGAACATATTAGGGATCTTGGGAAACAACAAGGAAACTAATGCACTTGCTAAGCATATAGGCAAATACCCTTCTCATTCTTTTAAGTTTGTAGTCTTGGAAGCCTTGAACTTGAATGAGAGACGGGGGCTTGGCCATCGTTATTGCAGAAATGGCAGCTTACCTGGCAAATTCGTTTAAATGCAAAATATTGGCCAGGGCTACATCAGAATGCATCTATAATGAGTATTTTGAAATTAAATGCACAAAAAAGATGAGATTTCCATATATTTTGATAGCAGGGTTGAGTTCCTTTAAGAGGGTGTGTCTATGTGAACTAATTAAGACGTAGTATAATGGTTTTTCTATAAATATGGAAAAGAAAATGGTCTGGTTGTATTCTGATGAAGTTCTTTCTTGATTTTATAAATTAATGTGAATGAAAGCGCTTACTATTCCGTTTTAAAGTTTATCATTTAAAAGTGTTGCAGTTTTATAATAAAACTTGTTTTATTTTCATTGGACCATTTGTGGCTGGACATTTGTTTATCTGGTTAGCATTCTCTAGACCTCCAGTGGAACATCCTTTTCATCTTGTAAAAGGTGCCCCCCCCAAAAGGAAAGATCCTCTAGAAGTGAAGCACAGGATAGAGTGCCTTGGTGCTAAATTCAAACATGGGCAGGACAGAATTGCCTCTCAGCCTGGGGTAGCAGAATCCTCCAAGAAGAGATTTCAGCCATCTTTTAGAAGGAAGGAATTTCCAGAGCTGGATGCTTGGACTTGAGGAAACCCAAAGTCTTGAATCAGTTGGAATAACTATCATGTAGAAGCCTTGAAAGTGGATAGACTGAGGTGCCACTTGACCTAGGCCAAGGCAATTTAGCAGGTACTTGCTTGCCTTTATGGCACTGGGCTTCAGTGTTTCTGGGGAAACCACCACGGAGGCCTTGGTTTGTGGACAGATGTCAAGGCCTCTATGTCATGTCTAGGAACCTTCTCACCAATAATTAAGGAATAATGCCCCTACAAAAACAGGCAAGTGTCATGAGCAAGAGGCATCAGAACCGGCCCATGACTTGATGTCTTCAGTTTATTTAAAAATGCTAGTACTGCAAAGGTATATCAGTCTGCAAAGTGGCCACACCAGATGCATCACTAAAACTTGGCTTCAAATCTGCTGTCTGTGAAAAAGCTTCACCGAGTTTAGTGTTGCCAAACCCAGAGAAACTGATAGCATCTGTTGAACTTCCTTGTTTTCTCACCGATTCTCCTTGTGTCACTTTTCAGAGTGTTTGCACTAGGGAGGACAATGACTCCCAGAGTCCTTGGTCAAAGCAATTTTGGAAAAAGGGTACCAAAAACAACCACTCATGAGTTGTGAACTCCTGAATAGATTTAGTTTTCCTGATTGTCTTTAAGGAAAATCTACCAAAATGTAGACAGACATCAATGTTGTACCCTGGAGCAAAATAGAAAAGTAAACAAAAACTGAAATCACTATGAAGGATCTATTTCTCACAATCACAGTTATTTTTCTTAATTTTACATCAGTGTCACTATCAGACATAAGAAAAAAGTAAACACAGCTACAAAAAAGTGACAAAAAACATTCCCCTTCATGGTACTGACCCTCATCTGGAAGCAGGCCAAGTGACAACCTGACAACTCTAAAGATTCATGCAACCATATTACTGCTGTGACAAGAAAGATCTAAAGATAGCACTGGCCAACATCCCTCTATACCACCTACATGCTTGTGCCCAAAGGGGAAGGAGTCAACCAAATTACATCTCTGGAAGTCGGACCAACCTTTGGGCTACCTGCTGGTAGGATGTCCCATAAATAATAACTGCAACAGTCAAATAGAATGATGAATATCCATATTTACCAGGAACATTATAATTTCATGTCAAATCAAGGGCAACATCAATCTGGAACTTGCCAAGTTCTTGCAACTCTCAATAAAATCCCCCACTTAAAGATCACAGTATCTAAGTCAGATGGAAAAGCTCTCCATTAAGCCAAATATACTCATTACATTCTAATTACCTTTCCATCAACTGGCATCCTTATACAACTAAGTATTCCCACTGATTTCTTGATTTTGCTATTCCTACTTCTTTTGATTAAATTGTTCCCTTCCCACTAATGCTGATGACCCTCTCAATCCTGTCTTTACCAACTGCTGTCTTTTTCTACAATTCTTAGTGTCATTACCTCCTTGGTTAAACTGACTACCAAACATACTGTTCACCCTTAAAACATGCCTAATAATAATAAAAAGAAGAAAAAAAAGGACTATTTTTATTATTATTATTATTATAAATCATACTGTATTTCAGTAATTTCTCACAAAACACCTACTTACAATCTACTGGCATTATTAATGAACATAAATGCCACGGTTCTCCAAATAATTCAGTACTAGATGATGCCGCATACTCCTCAAAATTCTACTCAATTATGAGCAAATACATTGAGGAGATTTCTTATAAACCATAAACACTGTAGTAAATTCAAAAGTAAACCTGTATGATGAAATTCCCATATCAATAACCTTTACAACCAAAAGATGAACCTTCTAGCTACTGATACTGAATCTCAAGTTCCTCAATACAGAGGTCTCCAATAGACAAGGGATCTACAACTGCTAACTAAAAACTCAAATGTACCATTAGAGAGTGCAGTGCCAGTTACGAACTCAGAGCTGCCACCAACACTAGAGATAACAAGGCCTTCAATCAGGTTAGTTACAGCATGAAACTTAAAAGTAATAACTAGCTATGTAATTACCTTTTTTCTAATGAAGCATCTTGCTCTGAGCCCACAACCAAAGCTAATACCCCTGTAAAATAATTCAGCTCTAACTTCTTGGCCACCAACTGATAGCCTAGTACTTACCTATGAACCTATCGGCCTGAGGGCCTACGTAAGCCTAGCCAACAAGGTTCCTGGCTTACACCACCCAACAAAGTTATTTTCCTGTGCCACTGTCGAGAAGAGACACAGAAGTGATCCCCGGGGTGTATTTCCTATTTCCCATCCACTCATCAAGATTTTTCTTGAAGAGTGCTAATGAAGAACTTTGACATAGATGGGTAGCCTGTTCAGAGTATCGGAAGTCTCTGGGACAGGAATCTGTCCCTCCAGCATGTCCTGTTTGTTGTGATGACCGTGTAGTTCAGAGGGATTAGGATTTCTTTAGGTGTAGTATGTCCAACAGCTCTGGGTTTGACATAACCTTATATGTTAGGCAGACATCACCTTGGAGTAGGCGATATGCTTCAGAGTAAAGCTGGAATTTTTTGAGACTGTTAGTGTAGGGCATCTGTCTGAGGCAAGTAATCCTCTTTGTGAAGTACTTCTGTGGCCTTTCCAGCTGCTGCAGATGTCTTCTGAGGTACATTCCAAAAGGGGCATTGTACTCTATAATGGGTCTGAGTGTCGAGTAGAGGGGAACAATGCCTATTTTTTCCTGGATGAGAACCCTTTTATGATGAGGTGTGCCAAGTAGAAGGACTTCCTGACTACTGTGGTGATGTGACCATCAAAGGACAGACTAATGTCCACCTGGGTCCCAAGGTCTCATCACACATTCGGTGTTTAGTAGACTGCTGTCTATGTAGTAGTTCTTCATAGGTACAGAGTTTTTACCAAAGGGGATAACAATGCACTTTTTGGCATTGAGCTTGAGGCCATGGCTCTGACACCAGGCATCTGTCTCAGTGATGCCCTTCTGTAGGATTTCCACATCATTTGGGGACTCTGCTATGGTTCCTAGTTTGCAGTCATCTGCGAACTTCGCTAGCCAGAGGCATTATGTGTTAGCCTGTACTTCAGAGAAGTAGATACCAAACAGGAGAGGTCCCAGGACTGAACCCTGTGGTACTCCACTTGTCACTTGTTTGAGGTCAGATTTGGAGTGTGCAACTTTTACAGTGATGCACGTGTTTTCCTCATTAATTCTATAACTCTTCAAAAATCATTTTATAGCAGCTTTTTTCAGTTTTGTCCAAAACCAGAAACCACTAATTCTACAGATCCTGATCATATCCCGACTGTTTGTCAGGAAATACTTAACATCACTTAGTCCAACCCCTTCTACACCTCTTCAACCTGTGTCTATCACAGTTTATGTCATAAGAGCATTGAGAATGATCAGAACAGCACTAGTTCATAGGTTTAGAACCATTAGTGAGACCCTGGTAATTACAGACTTACTAGTCTTGCTGGTATCTCAACCAGGTTATGGAACACTTAAGTGCTGAGCTAATAAACAATGATATAAGTTGCCTTCAATTTATTTTACGAAACCAACATAGATTCATAAAGGAGTCAATGAAACCCTAAAAGAACATTTGATTATCCATACTGCTTTACCTTGCCCTTGCCAAAGAGTACAATGCCATTCACATATGTAAGTGTATAGATAAAATGTCCCAGTAATCCATATGCAATACGTCTCCATGGCACACAGGGATGAAACCCTTACTGAAACCCAGACAACCAGCATTTAATTAGCTCCCCCAGGCACCAGAGAAGCCAAACAGGGAAAGACAGGAGTGAAAGAGCATGATCTGTTTGCCTCTCCACGTAAGGAAGAGGGCAGAGGATGCTTAGGGAGCACACAGGGAAGTGCAATTTCTCAGGTGAAGACTGAAGATTCCCATGACTGAGGGGAAGGGATGTAGAGCTGCTTGCCGGCAATGTCCCTTGTGGAAAGGGATGTAGAGCTGCTTGCCGGCAATGTCCCTTGTGGAAATAAAGGACAACTAGATCAGACAAGCCCACTACATGCACCACTTCAGCTCCACAAACCAGGCATCAGTAAAGGAACACAGAGTTTTTTTTTTTTTTTTTAACCATAACATCCTTCCTAGCCATCTAAATGATGGCCCTCCCGGGATGACCCCCTACCGCAGTGATGGAGAATGAATGGGATGACTGGCCAGGAGGGGGCTGATGGTTGACAGGCAGTGGGATGCAAAGAGCAAATAAATATGTAAATGAGAGACATGAAAGGGTTACAGAAACTGAACTGGGATGAGTTTTGAAGTAAAATAAAAATACAATCAGAAGATCATTCATGGTCTACAACAGTCGTTTCCTTGTGAAGACTGATACATGCTTCAGAACACCACATGTATGTTTTAGATCAGAATGTAAAAAACAAAAAAGCAGGTATAGCAAAACAGACTTTCTTATAACTCCTGGTATAATCAACTTCACACATAATGGCATGGCATGACATATACATCCAATTGCATCCAACAAAAGGTCTACAATATCACTTAAAACAGCAAACTTTTTTTTTCCAAGTGAAGCCGAACTAGCCTTCTTTAAACACATCATTAGGTGTGTTACAATGGTTTATTCTCAGAATTAAGTGCCTAGAAAAACAGAGGATCTTTATAGCATATAAACAGCAGCCCCTCACTAAACACCACATCTGGAACTGAATAAGACAAACTCAAAAATCAGGTTCTTAGAACTGCAGAAAAATGAAACGGCTGCATTTATGAACTGTAGAAAAGTTTCAAAATTTCAGGCCTTGCGAGACAGCTGATAAACTATCAGGATTATGTGAGACAGTGCAGCAAACATAATTAACAATTTATCACAACATGAGTAACAGATGCCTTAAGCATTTCAAATTTAGAGTTGTAAATCTGCATTAGAAGAATAACAATAAGGTTTTATAGTTGCACGGTACAACAAATTAAACATCAAAAGAAGAAGATTCAGTAGAAGTATGTGAAAGGCATTCTTCACGGTCATAGTATACATCTGATCAAGTTATAGCGACAGTAATACCCACGGTCACTGCTCTTGGAGCTTGTATGTAGATATATGTGGATAAAAAGCTCAAGGAGTATTGTACTTAATAAAATTGAACATTTTCAAGTAAAGCAGAACAGTGGAATTTTAAATGAAAACTACTTGAACATTTTGCTGAATTACATGAAAAAGTTCCTTTACTGAAAAGGCATAACTAAAATCTTGGTGCTAGTAAAATGGGGTAGAGGAGAGTTAGCAGTTTAAACCTTAAGAACATACTTCATGTGCTGCAAAAGTAAAGGAACTAGCCCACAGAAAAAGTCAGAAGTCAAAAGCCTCATACACAACAAAAATAACCTAGCCCCTTTAGTTTAAAAGTGGTGTATAATGCTTACTTGCAAAAGACTGTACATTTACATACAACAGACTCAAATTTATACGAGATGCCTCTTCTGTATACACACTCAAAACCAGCCTCCTCTGGTAGCTGTTCCCAGCCCATAAAAAGGAGGCTCTCTGAATATCAGCTTGTAGCAGAGAAAATCATTTGACTTCACCAGATCTTACTGGTAACTGCCAAACTGCAATATAACTTACTTTCTATATACCATTTCTAAACTTGCAAAATCACAAGCATTGTGATTTACTGTGGACTTACCTGACTTAGTAGAAGTCAGGTGTCTAGTATAAGGACTTGAAAGTAGAAGAAATCACAGCAGTTCACTAAATGAAGATAGCCAGGGAAAATCCTACACTTGCAAAACAGTATATGAAAAAGTAAGAAGAGCATCCGTTTGGGGTACTACACAGCAAGGTGAGGGTACTTGCTGGCATAAAATAATCAAATTTGGGCAAGGAAAGGTTTAAACAGCAGAAGTTAGCTTTACTGGCTGAGCTATGCAAATATACGACTTACTGCAACTGAATGTCAGATTTCAAAACCTGGAATGCAGACTTTCAGATTTGCCTAAATATCCCTATACAGAGCAAAGAAAGAATCTCAATCTAATGGTTGAAAACAGTGTAAACTCGTACATATCAACTCACTACAGCACTTTTTGGCCTCTGCTTCCTGGTTCACAGCTTAGCTTGGCTAATGACTAAAATTTTAAACTCATGCTATCCACTAGTCAGAAGCACTTTATGTTATTTTCTGATGAAAATGGCTTCAGAGCTACAGCAAGCCATTACAATGAAAGAAGCTGCGTGGCATTGGATCAAAGTCTAGGAAAGCTTTGGGCTGCTAGATCACTTTTCTTTGTATGTTGAAAACAATTCACACATTATAACTTCTAATCTTTATGGTGAATTATCAGGTTGGCCATGAGGCAACTGCAGCTGCATTTTAAATCACAGTGACATTACTTTAAAACAGAAGCAAGAGAATCGATTTTTACCATAGGCATTTCAGTGGACCAGCATTCACTGAATGGGCCAGACATGACTAAGCATGTTTTTTTGTTTGTTTTGCATCCATGCCAGATTTTAGGAATATGGTTTTGAACCATAATATGTAGTATGTTTATAACAGCACTCTCAAATAAGACTTCAAAAATACACAGTTTAAAGTGCCATATATATGTGATACTCGTATCAAATGACCATACCTTTGTCAGACCTGTGAAGAATGCAGTTTTGTTAGATGGAACCTTTTCAAAACCCAATGCATTTGCTAGTTACTTTACAAAATGTACACTGACAGGATACTGCACGACTACTGCCTCAGGTCCTAGATAAGCAAATACAGTAATTCTAACAAGAATGATTATATATAGCTCTTAGTGTCCTTGCTGGCAGAGGCACATCTTTAATAAGAAAACCATCAGTGTCATCATTTTCTGCTGGAAAAGTCACACTCTTCAATAACACCATGTTAGACCAATGTTATAAAAATTAACAATGTCTGGTGATAAAACTGCCTTCCATTAGTTATACTGGTTACTGGCCTCTTGACTCATATTTTGTATAATAGGGCTTTCAGATGAACAGCATCATGTTTGTGCAGTTTCCCATATTTTTTTAAAGCAACAAAGTCTTCCCATTATAAAAGGAACCTACTTTCAGAAGATGCTTTCATCATCTTTTTCTCCTTCTAATCTACTCTCAGAAAAAGAAAAAAATATATCTACTGTCACTCTGGATTCAGCCAGACAAGATATCTCATTCCTAAAATTACATCTGGATAACAGGCTTTCTGGTGTAGCTCAAAAAGGTATGATGCAAAGAAAGCATATTGTTTCATTTGCTGTTTCCAGTACATACTTTTAGCCTTGGCAGGTTTTAATATCTTGCTGGCATTCTGCATGAATGTCCCACTTACACACTGGCTTGTCATTACAATGGAGTCACTTTTCCATATGGAATACATAGGCACTCCCAGAATTTTTAAACGGATGGCTACAGAAGTGTGGACCATTGCCAGACCTTACCATCTATGGTAGGTCAAATATTATCAAGACGTGGCATCACTGTGTAGAAGAATGAGGAAAACACCAGTATAATAATGGGGAATTTACATACAGGTTTAGGTATCACAAGTCTTCAGCCATTTAATAAACACTTTCTGCATTATTATACAGTTACCTCGGTACTACAATTTAACATCTTGGTAGGGTTTCTGCATCCAATTCCTCACCCTTAGTCTGGTATCAAGTGTCACTGCTGTTATACTCTTCAGCCCTCTATATAAAAATGTCTTTCTCTGTTACAGTTTCTGTGCCACTTTTGGAAAAAGCATATTCAGCAATCATACCTATATATATAATCAGCAAACCTATCATGTTTCTCATATCTTCCTCTGTCAGAACCACATGGTATAATAACCAATCAACAACACTGTCTCATCTTCTCTTATCTTGTACAAACTTGGAATGGCTGAAGTTCTGACAGCAGACTTTAATCAGGGGGTGCTAAATATATTTTCTAATCATTTGTGATTAATGTAAATTATTTCCAAAAATGTACATGCAAATGTTGCTTTGCCCAGTTTCCTCTTTAGTACGGTTACAGTCCTTTTAACAGAAAGGGCTGAACTTGAATATGCTAGGACTCTCTAATGCCTGTTCAGTATCTGGTACAAGGCTGCATGCACCAAATCCTATAAAATGTTAACACACTAATAATGCAGGACCACTTGCAGGAAAGGGGACTTCAGGGCAACAATTTTCTTGGTCAGGAATCTCTGGGACAATTCCACTTGTTTAATACGTCCAGAAGATCTATGTTACAAAGTCAGCTTACCACAATGTTGAAAGTAATATCAAGCCCTAATAACTGAAACGCCACAATAGCAGAGGAATGGAACCCAATAAGCCCAGAACATCGACAATGTGTGCCCTCCACACCCCCTGCTAACTAAATAGAACTCCAAGTTCTTAATATAGCATAGAAATGGCAAAACCGCATTCCTCGTTGCAGTGTGATCTTGCACAACCACCTTCTGCATTCTACTCGGTCAATGTTCCAGTCCAAGATGTGCGGTTTTGCTCATCTGATCTCAATCTTCTGAAAGTCAACTTTCTGGTGAGTCTACTTTTTCAAATAGACCCATCTAGGAAGATGCATCGCAAAGGAGGCAGTGCAATCATTAAGTGGTTTAGTTAGAGCTGCATAATGTAGGATAGCTTGTTTTAACCTGGATGATATGCCTTTACGCATTAGCTGTGCTAAAATAGAAGGATCTTTTACCTACTGTTGCTACATGTTGGTGGAAGGAGAGGGGAATTATTGACCCAAGTTCCAAGACCCCTGACTACATGAGGAATGGAACCCAATAAGCCCAGAACATCGACAATGTGTGCCCTCCACACCCCCTGTTATACACTACCACAACCTTTAAAGACCTTCTTCCTAAAAAGTGTCCCTACATCTTCAATAAGAGCCCTTTTACAGAAACTTAAGCCATCTACCCCCTCTGCAGACCTACTCCCAGCGGAATACCTTCAAAAAGCTGCAGATGTTATAGCCTATCCAGTTTCTATCCTCATTAATCGTACTTTCTCGGAGTCAATAGTACCAACTTTATGGAAAATATCCCATGTAATACCACTCCATAAAGGAGGGACATCCACTGAACTATCTAACTATAGGCCCATAGCGTTAATGTCCCCATTAGCCAAAATTATGGAAAGATGTATGCACAAACAGCTACTCCACTATCTTATCCATAATAACCTACTAGCCAACTCCCAGCATGGTTTCAGACCCAAACACAGTACCACAACTGCCCTTCTCTCCTTCACTGACGCAATAAACCATAACCGTAATGACAAGAAAGTGTCCTCTGCCTTATTTCTAGACCTATCAAAAGCATTTGATATGGTCAACCATCAACTACTCATGGAAACCTTAAAAAACCTCTACCTGGATAACTTGACACTAGACTGGTTTAAAGCCTACCTCTCAGACAGGAAACAAGCAGTATTGTGGCAGAATACTCTCTCCACTTTACTACCAAATACCATTGGGGTCCCTCAAGGGTCCATTTTGGGGCCACTTCTTTTCTCGGTCTTCATTAATGACCTTCATTCAGTCATTCCCGAGGCCACCTGTATTCAATATGCAGACGACTCAACACTGGTTTGTTCGGATACATCTCCAGACAGACTATCAACTAAAACCCAAAATTGCTTCACCAAAGTCGAAAACTGGCTATTAGGACGACAGTTAATCCTAAATCCTAAAAAAACTAAATTATTGATCTTTCAACCAACTCACAAAAATCACCTTATTGATGTCTCCATCGCATCCAAAAATGGTACTATCATTTCCCCAGACCCCCATACGAAATTGCTAGGAGTTACTATTGATAATAAACTGAAATTCGACATACATATCAACCTGTCCATCAAAACAGTAAACAAAAAATTAGGATCGCTCTATAGAATTAAAAACTTCCTAACACCAAGTACTAAAATCACCATTGCCCGAACACATTTGCTCTCCACCCTTCTTTATTCATCTGCAATATTCACCAATCTTAACAAAACCATACTTGATAAACTATCCAGCTCATATAATCATATAGCTAGATTTGCAGCAGGAACTCCATACAGGACCCATCATTGCACCAACCTCAAAAACCTAACATGGATTGAACTCCCCAACCTTGTTAGAATTACCCAACTCACTGAGGTATATAAAATTCTCAAAAACCCCGACAATTGTCCTTCACTTCAGAACCTAGTCCTTCTATACTCTAATCTTAACAGTCTACGTTCTGCAAAAAGACCACTCATAAAGATGGTCAAAGCTTACAATACTGGAGGAGATGCACACTTTCCAAACGCCGTTGGAAAAGTCTGGAACTCTCTTCCCACCAGTATTCTTTCCTCTACCTCCCTACCCCATTTCAAGAAACAACTGTTTCACCACTATCAGAAGCACTGGCTTTGCCAATGCTCATCTCCTGACTGACATTTCTTAGCCTCTATTATCTACTTGAATTGTTCATTGTCTTCATTTTTTTTTATTTCCTTATATGCATTGTTAACAAAGGAATTTTGCAACCTGATTGTTTGTTTGACTTATGACTGTTTCTCTCTCTGTAATATTATAATTTTTGGAAATGTCTGTATTTTTGTATAATGATGGAGCTTTTCTCCCCGGGCCTCCGCTGAAAAAGGACATTGTATCCAGTCGGATTTTTCCCGGTTAACAAATGTAAAATAAAATAAAATAAATAAATAAATAAATTTCTGGAGTGGGGTATTGGCTATACTGTATGTTGTGGGAGATAGCTGCTTACTAAGTGTGACAATACTACCCTTTTTCACACTTAAATTTAGCCCTTTCCTGTACACCACTTATTCATGAGCGGCTAGTTCTTGCAGTAATGAATGGGTATCAGAGGGAGATTTGATAATAACGTCCAGTTTGCAGTCATCTGCAAACTTAGTTAAAAGGTTTTGTTTCCCAGTCTGGAGATTATAGAAGTAGGATGCTGAAAAGGAGGGGTCACAGTAGTGAGCTCTCAGGTGCATCACTAGTTACCTTCATACTTTCTAAGTAGGTGCCTGCCACCTTAACTATGTGTTCTATCAGTCAGATGGCTGTCCACCTCGCCATGTATGGATCTACTTTTCAGGCATTTTGGCTGTTTACCTTGCCAGGATGGAGTATAGTGTCAAATGGTTTGACCGCATTCAAATAAGCTGAGTAAACAGAATGACCACTCCCAACAGCCTGTGTGATCCTTTCGAAGAAATTAACTAAACTGAGCGGCAGGATCTCCCCTTAAAAAAAAAAAATGATGTGGGTCTAGCCTTATAAGAGCTTTGATATCATAGTTTATGATGTCAGATATGATGCTTTCATCTGGTTTACATATCATATTAGTCAGTCTGATGCATCTGTAGTTTCTTGGGTCAGTTGTAGGGCTCCCCTTATATAGGGGCATCAACCCTGCAGTTTGCCAAACTTCAGGGGCAAATCCTGCATCTAAGCTCAAGTTAAAACATTTAAGGAGGGCATGTTTGGCACCAAGTACTCGAGTAATAAACAGGTCCCATGGTAACATTCTCTTAGTTTTACAAAGCATCTTCCGTAGGTGATCCTTTGTGATACTAGGAAGTGTAACAGATTTGTGAATTACTGGACAGTTGTTTCAGGGGTAAAGTCTGCAGTAAATTTATTTGCTATGACTATTAAGTCGGAGTGTATGGTGCAGTTTTTGGATATGTTCAGAACATTGCTGGTCATTACTTCTGAAGTTTCCTGAAGTAACTAAAGAAGGACGGAGTAGATTCTGAAGCCAAGAATAACTAAGTTCATGATTTGCTGACAGTAGCTTTTAGTTCTTTACCGAGATTCTTTGATGCAATCTTTAATATGAAGAATTTTAGATCTGCAGTATAACTTAAAAAGTTTTTTTTTTCTTCTTCAGGTTGAATAGTTTTATATCTATCTTTTGTTCAAAGTGCTATCCCAGGTATCCCAAGCTGGGAACTAGACAAAGGCTGGACAGTAGCTTACTGATCCAGGGCTTCTGAACTTTATGCCAACACTCACCGGCCAACAGAGGCTCATAGACCCCCTTCCACCATTAGCATGGGTCCCTGGCATAGGTTGGGGTAAATGATACCTCAATCCATTTATCACTAGTAAACAGCCATGTCTCCATATCTGACAACATTTGTCAACATCACCAAGTCGCCTAGAAACAATTTTTTCCCATCAATTGCCTAGTCAATTTTTACTTGTTGACCAACAGGGTGGTTTGTTCTTAAAATTTATGTTATGTACTTATAACTATGGATCTGCATTGTCCATTTTCATTCTTTCCCAACGAATGGGTTTGGATCAGATCCTCAGATCTGACTCAGCCACTTTTTTGCGGTATGGGTTTTGACTCTCAAGTTCTTCCTTTAACCCATAATGCCCCTGATCACTGCTTTACCTCAGAAAGAGTTTGCTCCCTCTAAGCTATATTTGAAAAATGCAACATAACCATAACACTGATAGAAAAAGATGAAATAGAACAGAACAGGGGTTCAGACAGGAACAGTGGTTCCTGACAAACTCCACCAGGTCCTTTCCAAAGCCAAGGAAGGGGTAAGGTGGGAGGGAAGTTGAGGAAGTATAAAAATGGACAACACAGATGCGCAGTTATGGTAAGTATGTAACTTAAATATCCGATGTTGTCATTTTCATTTGTTCCTCAACAAATGGGACAAAGTCTCTAGCTGATGTAACCTTGGGTGGCTCTCCTGGAAGGAAGTTTTGGAGTACCGCAGAGCCAAAAGCGGCTCTACTCCTGGAGATGATGTCCGATTTATAATGAGCCACAAAAGTATGAGCTTTAGACCAAGTGGGAGCTGCACAAATATCATCATTGGAAGCTCTGAACCAAAAAGCAGATAATGTAGCCATTGACATAGTTTAATGTGCTTTTGGTTGTCGTGGCAAGGTCAAACTTATGAGAAATACAATCAATCAATTATCCATTCGGCTATTCTAGTTTTTGAGACAGGCCTACCCAGCTTGTTTTTTAGCAAAGGAAATGAATAACTGATCAGTCTTCCCAATTTCCTTCATTCTATGAAAATAGAAACAAAGCTGTAAACGCACATCTAAAGAATGAAACATGTATTCTCCATTCTTCTCAAATTTAGGGAAGAAAACTGGCATACTTGATGACTTGATTGATGTTAAGTTAAGTTCTGATGCAACTTTGGGTAAGAAAGACTAATTTGAACACAAGGCAACTATGTTATTAAGGAAGATAAAGTACGGAGGATTTGAAGAGAGTGCTTGAAGTTGAGAGACCCGGTCCACTTTTGCAGAGGGTTCAAAGGGTGATTGTATCAGAGTCTGTAAAACAACAGTTCGATCAAAGGTGGTATAGGATCCTTGATAGGTAGCCTAAGTAAAAAAATATCCTTAAGGAAAGCCTTACATAGCGTAGATGATGCCAAAGGGAAAAGCATCATCTCCAATGCTGAAATTTAAAATGGCAGCTAGTTAAATTTTAATAGTAGAGAAACTGGCCCCACCTTGAAACAGAAATGTTAGAAATTCTAAAATAGCATGGATAGGAGCAGAGAAAGGATCCAAATCTCTCTGCTGAGCCCATAAGGAGAATCTCTTCCATTTACTTTTATAAATCTTTCTGTAGAGGGTTTCTCAGATGCAAAAAAATTCTTCAAATGGGAGAGGAATGTCTGGAATGTCTAGTCTTCACTGGAATTGAAGAAACCATGCGGTCAATCTGAGGTCCAGAATGTCTGGATAAATCAAGCCTGATGTATATGAGAGCAGATCTGGACTGGGGTCCAATGTCCATGGAGGACATATTGGATGAGACCACAGGAAAAGAAACCAAATCTACTGAGGCCAAAACAGAGCAATGAGTATTACTTTGCTTTTCAACCTGAAAGTATTCTGAAGAAACTTAGGAATTAGGGGTAGGGGAGGATTAAGCATAAAGACTGGAGTGCCAAATGTGGACTAGAGCATCTCTCAGTGACTGTCCCAGAGGGGGGGGGGGTTAGAGAAAAGAACCTGCTGCACTTGTTGAGGGGAGAGGCACATAGGTCACAGCACAGTTGACCCCACTGGTGGAAGATCATATTTGCCACGGACTGCTTGATGGACCACTCATAGGGCATCAGAATAGTCCTGCTGAGCCTGTCTGCTAGCACATTTGATTTCACCGGAATATGCGTCACTATACGATGTGGCTGGATGAACTCGCCCATTGCCAAACTCTCACTGCTTCTTGGCAAAAAGGGCAAGATCTGGTTCTACCTTGTTTGTTCATGTACCAAACCACTTTCAGATTGTCTACTTGAATAGAAATTGCTTGAGTGGGAGAGAGCTGTAGAAGGCCTGCAATGCTAATAGGACCACTTTCACCTCCAGGACATTCACATGCAATTTGTTCTCTACTGGGGTCCATGTGCCTTGAACACTCTGTCCCAAGTAATATCCCCCACCAAACTGGCAGGGTCCGTGGCCAGTGTGTGCTGGGTGGAGAAAGAATAAAAAGGGGCATCCTTGGCAAATTTCACTGGATTGGATCCACCATAATGAAGTCCTTGCATACCTTGGACAGTTTTATCGAAAAAAGTAAGGGTTGGTGTAGAATGGACCATTGCCCTTAGTCCACTGAAGAATCCTCATGTGAAAACGAGCTGTTGACATCAATGTAACTGCAACAGCCATTGATGCCAAAGTTCTTAAGACCAGTATAGCTAGGGGACAAGGATGAGACGGAACTTGATTGAGATGCAACCTTAAAGACAGAATTCTGCTCTGTGGTAAAAATACTTGGGATATTGACTGTGTCTTGGCAAGCCCCTATAAAATCTAAGACTTGTACAGGCTGAAGTTTGGACTTTGCAAGATTCACAGTGATGCCCAAAGAATGAGTCAAATGAAGAAGATAGTCTCTGGCTGTTATCAACAGATGCCTGGTTGATGCAGTGAAAAGCCAGTCATCTAAATAAGGAAACACCCGGAATCCATGCAGTCTTAAATAAGCTGCAACCACCGTCATACATTTGGTGAACACTCTGGGTGCTGTGGTGAGACCAAAGAGAAGGGCTTTGAACCGATAATGACTGGCTTCCACCTGGAAGTGAAGGAATCTTTGGGAATCGTCTGTTCGTTTTTATGTGATAGTACACATCCTTCAGATCTGGAGTATATCCAGTCATCTTTCTGCAGCAGTGGTGGAATGGACTTTACTGTGACCATCTAGAATTTGGAGTTCTTTATGAATTTGTTTAGATAACTGAAATCTAAATGGGTCTCAGGTCCCCAGTTTTCCTTGGCACTAAAAAGAACCTTGAGTAAAAAGCCAGATCCTCTCTGGTCTGGTGGGACCTCTGGGATGACTCTTGTCTAGCAGCTTTTGAATCTCTGAAGCTGCTTGCTCATGTTGATTAGGTGGAGCATTGGGGAGATTTTTTTTCTCATCTTTGGAAGATTTTGTAAAAAGGCAATAAAATAAACAGAATTGACTAAACAGTATTCTTACATATGAGAATATACAAACAGAATTACTACAAATCTAACACGCTGGGTTTATTTTTTTGTATTGTATACCTCTATAACACATATTTGTCCTGTATATCTACTTCAATTTTTACTGTGCAAAAACTTTATTGACTTTCAAAGTTAAGCTGGGGTTATGTAAAAATTTCTGTGATTGTATGGAGCTTTTCTCCCCGGGCCTCCACTGAAAATGGGTCATTGGCCCAGTGGACTTTCCCAGTTAACAAATGCCAAATAAATAATATCCTCTAGATATGATTCTTTGCATCCATGTGTCTTGTGATAGCTGTCCAGGCTTCTGCGTGCAATGACAAGCATCCCACCGACTGTCTCCAGAGAACTTTCAGGAACACTGGAAGGGTCTAACTGAGAAGGAATCTCGAGACCCTTGATTTTGCGTACTTTGCCACATGAGTGATGTCTTCCATTATTATAATTATTTCCTCTCTGCCTCTGTGGCGAAATTCTCCATGTGACTCTTGAAAAGGCCCATGAGATTTCCAAAACCACATTTTATTACCAACACGATTCCTGGCATCGGATCTCTGCTGGGTAGAAAAACAGATTCCTATGGCAGATGAGATCTTTCCATCTTATTCACTTATGGAAAGTGAATAAAAACCACAAACTGCGTTGATAAACTTGCAAAAACAAAAAAGCAGGCAGCGTGTCAGCTAAATCCGCAAAGATGAACCACCATTTAGAAGTATAAAATGATCGCAAGCTTTATTCCAAAAATAAAACTGTATTAAAATGTTAGCGCTTTCGTTTAAATGAATATTAAACTTCTTCAGACAGTTTTAAATTTTTCCCTCCATTTTCAATACATTTCCTTATAGTGACATCATTTCCTCTTAATCAAGTAACATTTCATTTAAAGCAATATTCAGTTTTAAAAAAACAACAATGCTGCCCCATTCATGCATATAAAACCTTATTCAACTCTAAATTCATTATAAATTATCTATTTGTTTCCTTTGTGAAACGCATTTATTTTATCTTACTTCTTTTTAACGAATTAAGCTTCAAGATTGGAGTTATGGAACTCCATTCATTGATTCCTGGCCAGCTGTCTGCTTATAACCTTACTTGCCATTCAAGCTCTCTCAATTCTAATAACAAGCCCCATGCCTTTTTATCATCTATTACTGCACTATCAGTAATGATGTAGCTAAATTGGTGCCCTGGATGGTCTTTTACATGCTTTGCTAAGGCATCAGATAAATTAATTTTTCTAATGGCATATTCATGCTCATACACGTTGGGAGAATTTTCTCTCCGTTTTTCCTATGTAAAAAGCTAAACATAATTTGCACTTAAATAGGCCACTGCTTAGATTCACAACTGTATTTTCTTTTTATCATATATTTTTTATTTCTTATAATAAATTCATTATTAATTTCTATTTTGTGGCACCATTTACATGCACCACACCTCCTCATGCCATGCAGGATACTTTCACTATAATTCTCTTTATACTGAATTGATTCTTTTAAATTTTTCCCTCTCCTGTTAACAATACATGGCTTTACACCTAATATGTTTCTAAACTCTTCTTCTTCATTTAATATGACCCAGTTTTTTTCAAAAATCCATTTAAGTAATCTGAAGTCTTCACTATATGTTATAATCAGTGCTTTTGAGAACTTATTGTTGCTCTCAATGAAATTAAATGACTGGTTAACAACAGCATTCTCTTTCAAAGAAATTCAAGGAGAAGGGACAATAAACGGTAAGCTCTCCGACTTTGATAAGGTCATGCAATCTAAAAAATTACAATTGGAGAATGCTTACCTAGGTGAATGCATGAGAGTGAAAGTAATTCCCCAAGGGGTTGCGTATGTGGCGCTTCTGCACAGGGCTGATAGAAAACTCTGCATTGCACATTGATTTGTTCAAGCTTTTTGATAGATTTGGTTATGAATTGCTAGAATTGCTTGTAAAAACAACAAAAAAGTAATAGATGAATTGAGCAAAGAGGTGGCAGTTTTGGATAATGCCATTAGGGAAGACAACCAATATGAACATCTTCGAATTTCCAATAGTATACACCAATATATTGAAAGGCTCAAGAGTGGAAAGATTGGCAAATTGGAAAGAGACATAAACGAATATGCAAATGGTTTAGCATATCCGAGACCTCCAATTTCCCAGAATCGGAACCACCATAATAAAAATACAAACAAAAAAAGAATAGCATACGAAAGTACAACAGAAACTGGAGAAAAGGAGAGTCATAGTGATAACCAGAATTTCTATAATGAAAACTACCCGGCCTTGAAGAGATCGGAGAGGATTAAAAACAATAAAAACAACCCGCAACAATATGTAAACCAGCAACAAGCGGGGTTTCAGGGGGTGACCCCCAAAAACAAACATTGAAGGACTTGAATGTTTATATGAACAAAATGACATGATCAGTTGTTGGTGTTGATTCTGGCATTAGAAGCGAAAATGAATGTGTTATAGTGCAAAATGAAAACGAAGATTTTAGTATACAATTTTTCAAATGTGCATGTTGATGGTGAAGTAGCAGATTTACTTGCTAAAGGGATGACATTTGTGCCCGCAGTACAAAGCAATTTCACAAGCACTGTTTTAGATTTAAAATTATATTTAAGGAAAATTCATTTGAAATTGCTGTACCAAAGTAGAATACTGAGACATAGTAGTATGTATAGAATTAGTAGTACATACAACCAACACCCCTCCATCCCAGATTGTCACTTTATGAAAAGATATGTGAAATAGATCTTAAGAACTTGAATAAGTATAAATATGACAATAAAATTGTGAACAACTTAAGTGAAAATGAACAGTTCACATTATCACATTTACAGAAAGAAAAACTACGAATAATGAAACCGGATAAGGGTGGGGGGGCAGTCATCATGGATTTCTATGACTACAACAACAGAATGCAAGGTATCTTGGATATGGATACATATCAAACAGTTTCCTTGAATGAACTGAATGGGGCATACAAAAAAGTTTACATGCAATTAAATTACATGTTTATAGATAGAAGGATTGATATAGATTTGTACAATTATTTAAATGTTTCACCTCCTAGAGTTCCAGTATTTTTTGGGACACCAAAAATACATAAATCTATTAACAATCCACCTATGCGACCACTAGTCGATGGAAGAGATTCCATCACATCGGCATGTGCAAAATACATTGATTTTGAATTAAAACACATTCTGAGAAATGAAGAGCAAATATGTAAGGATTCTTGGTCCTTCTTACAACATATGAATAGTATAGAATATAACAAGGAAAACATATTGGTCACTATTGATGTATGTGACTTATATACAGTCATTCTGTAGGATATAGGAGTTGAATGGACTAATAAGATGTTACATATAAATGACATACCCCAGGATAAAGCTAATTTATTAGCAGAGGTGCTTGAATTAGTTTTGAACAACAATTATGTTGTGTTTAATGGTAACTACCATTTGCAAAATAGAGGCATCGCAATGGGATCACCATGTGAGGGAGCATATGCGAATATCATCATGGCATATTGGGAAAGGAAATATGTGTTTAATACAGAGTTCCATAAATATCTTATATCGTTCTGGAATCTGAAATAAGATTTAAGTATAATTTGGAAAGGGCCTAGAAGAATTTCTGGAGTATATTAATGGAACAACAACCTTTTTGAAATTCACATGGAAAGTTAAGCTTGATTTCATGGAATACTTAGATATTAAACTCATAAAAGATAACATAGAGAAAAGATATATAGCGCAGATATACAGGAAGGAAATTTATTTGAATAGTTTATTGCACTATAACAGTTCCCATCCAGTACACCAAAAAAGGTCTGTGATAAAAGGGCAGGTAGTTAGAGCTGCCCAGAAGATAACAAAAGAACAACACTTCATTGAAGAATGCATCAATCTACGGTCTATGTTTTGTGCTAGGGCATACCCAGGTGAATTCATTGATGAAATCATAGAAGAAGTCAGAATCAAGAGAGACATAGGTCATTTTAAACCCATTTTACATAAGGAAAACATTTTAAGTGAAATGAGGACACATGAATTAGAAGAAACAATAATAGATAACCCTGGTTCACACAGAATACAAGATGTAGTTGAGAGAAACCGTAAGTTCTCAGAAGCACGGATTATAACATATAGTGAAGACTTCAGACTACTTAAATGGATTTTTGAAAAAAACTGTGTCATATTAAATGAAGAAGAGTTTAGAAACATATTAATTGTAAAGCCATGTATTGTTAACAGGAGAGGAAACATTTTAAAGAATTAATTCAGTATAAAGAGAATTATAGTGAAAGTGTCCTGCATGGCATGAGGAGGTGTGGTGCATATAAATGGTGCCACAGAATAGAAATTAATAATGAATTTATTATAAGAAATAAAAAATATATGATAAAAGGAAAATACAGTTGTGAATCTAAGGCAGTGGTATACTTAAGTGCAAATTATGTTTAGCTTTTTACATAGGAAAAACGGAGAGAAAATTCTCCCAACGTGTATATGAGCATGAACATGCCATTAGAAAAATTAAATTTATCTAATGCCTTAGCAAAGCATGTAAAAGACCATCCAGGGCACCAATTTAGCTACATCATTATTGACAGTGTAGTAATAGATGATAAAAAAGCATGGGGCTTATTAGAATTGAGAGAGCTTGAATGGCAAGTAAGGTTACAAGCAGACAGCTGGCCAGGAATCAATGAATGGAGTTCCATAACTCCAATCTTGAAGCTTAATGCGTTAAAAAGAAGTAAGATAAAATAAATGTGTTTCACAAAGGAAACAAATAGATAATTTATAATGAATTTAGAGTTGAATAAGGTGTTATATGCATGAATGGGGCAGCATTGTTGTTGCTTTTTTTTAAACTGAATATTGCTTTAAATGAAATGTTACTTGATTAAGAGGAAATTATGTCACTATAAGGAAATGTATTTAAAATGGAGGGAAAAATTTTAAATGATGTCTGAAGAAGTTTAATATTCATTTAAACGTAAGCGCTAACATTTTAATACAGTTTTATTTTTGGAATAAAGCTCACGATCATTTTATACTTCTAAATGGTGGTTCGTCTTTGTGGATTTAGCTGACACATTGCCTGCTTTTTTGTTTTTGCACTTATGGAAAGCCTCTAACTGTAAGCCAAAAAAGGGAGGATCCATTAAAATGAACATTGATGAATGACACTTTAAAGGTCTCCGCAAAGTTACACAAGCACATCCAGGCATGCCTCCTAATGGATATGCCTATACCAGCAGCAAGTGAGAAACCTTCAGCTGAGTGAGATATTAATCTCATGGACCTGTTTGATATAAGCTTTCATCTCCCTTGCCGACATTGACCAAGGGGTAGAGTTAGAGAATGTGCAAGGTACTTCAGTGATTATAAAGCAAAGGTCGCTGATGCATATACTTGCTTCCCATATCTATCCACGGCCCTAGATTTTCCATTAGGGTGAGCTCTGTTTGGGTAGCTCCTTTTTCGTGGCCACCTCAACAACGAAGGCATCTACATGAATACCTTTGGACCAATGTTGTTCGTCTAGTGGTGCAGTGAAGATCTTATCTGGGCATTTAAGGATGGGGTCTATGGATTCTTGCTCCTTCCATGCCCATTGGGAGACGGGGTCGACAAGTTCATCTGCCGGAGGGGGGGGGGGTAAACCAAGATGTAGATGAGCCTGACCAGAAAGCTTCCAGGAACACTGATTCCTCCAGAGAAGGGTTCTGAGAAGACCATCCACCTTTCTGGCACAGGATTTCTACAATGTCTCCAAATGAGACGTATTCTCCTGGTGGAGATCTGGGGAACCCTTCTCCTTCAAAATCAGTGTCTTCTGCCAGTGACTCCTGAGAAAAATCTAAATGCCTCCTTTGGAATTATTTCTTCCAAGGAACCCTCTCAGTGGGATACTCTGGACAGGAGTCAGAAGAAAGGGGAAGCCCCTGTGCAGGGACTGCCTAGAAGCACTTATGGGTTGGCTGTCCCTATGGAGTAAGATGAGACCTAGCAGTCAGAACCACTGGAGGGATAGGAATAGGATCCAAAGAGGTGATAGCTGAGCGACCGCCTGGATAGGAGAAAACCCTTTCCACTACCTCAAAGGCAGAAGGTCCTGGAAAAGTGGAAATCAACCTCTCCAGAGAAGAAGCTCCCAATCAGACAACCTTCCACTCCACTGGGTTCCTCCCATGAGGAGGGAGTCCGACCAAGCTGTCTAAAGCTGATGCATCGAGGGGAAGTGATGGCACTGAAACTCTGAGTCAAACTCCTCCCCTTGGATCCAAAGGCAACACTTTGGTCCTGAGACTCATTCTACTCCAAAATACTCGGAGCCTAATGGATCAGAAGGGGTCGGAGTTGAGGAAGGTAACATGCTCAGATCAGACATCTTGACTCTTGAGATCTTTTGATTCGACAGTTCAAACTACAGATCAGATTGGAGAAGGAGTCACTAAATTGTGTGAAGGCTGCAGACTCATGGATCCAACTAAGAAACTTTCTCATCATCCTATCTACATCATATTCTGAAAGACTCTGGAAATACCTATTAGAGGAAGATGCTGAGGGAGGATGAGAAATCTTTCTAGGAGTCTTCTGCAAGAAAGGGGACTTCAATCTTGGAGTAACCAGCAATGGAGAGAAGGGTGGAAACTGGATCCAAGGAGACATGCTCAGACATGTAACTGGATCAGACGATGCCAGATCTGAAACCTTTATAGCCTTGGCGGTAGCAGGGTCCAACAAGGTCAGATCAGAGACCTTTTTTATTTTAGATGGCGGCTCCAAACTTGGAGCTGAAGGAGATCAGACAGGGGACAGTTTCTTAGACTCCCTGGACTCAAAAATTTTTTTGACTTCTCGAGGGGGTTTGAGCCCCTGAAGAAGGAACTGCAGATGAAGAATCAGGCAACATATTCTTCAGAATCAGTTTATTATGCCTAACACTTACAGCCCTGGTGTTGAAACCTGCACAATTTCACAAGAAATTTGAAGGCGAGCCAGGACTAAACAATACACGCACTCCCTGTGGGCATCAGAACTGGGTAAGGAAAGAATAGATTTAGTAAAAAAAAAAAAAAAAAAACTCCAAAAATATATATAACTCACAATAAACTTCCAGCTTGAGTGCAAAATCTTGACTGATCGCTAGACCGGCAAATGAGATCTGTGGTAAAGTAATGATCAGGAACATTATGGGTAAACATTATGGGTAAAAGGAGAAGTTTGAGAGTTGAATCCTAGACTGCAAAAAGTGGCCAAGTCAGATCCAAAGATTGGATCCGAACCCATTTGTTGAGGAACGAACGAAAATGACATCATCAGAGCATTCCCTTTTATTTGTCTCTAGTAGGGTGCCAGGTCTTATGAAATATACCTGTTTAGACAAAACTGCTTACTGTGTGGCTGTTTAGCTTTACATAATTAATTTTGTGTTCTGTAACAATTTTCAATCAGTTTATTTTGTTTAAATTTTGGAATTCGTCATTCCATCCTGCAATTGCTTCATAAATGCCATACATTTGTTCTGCTACCATCAGCAAAAGTAATCGTTCTATCTTCTCAACAAACACTTAGGGCAGGAGCATAGTGTTAACTACTGAACCTAGCTACTTACTTCTTCCACTATAAACTGATGCCGGGGGTATCACAGTGCATCTTAAATGCCAGTAGGAGAGGAGTCCACTCAATTTTTTTCTCATCAAATTTGTGTATTAACGTTGTACTTTTTTCCCCTCTACAAATCACTTTGCTGTTTTTTATTATTCTCTTACTAGTTCCATATTTGTGGACAATCTTTTATGCAAATTTACTGAACATATACATAATTTTAAAACCAAACCAAAACAAAAACCACTTACAGCACAAGAGCAAACTGAATAAAGAAACATCTTTAGTGTAATAAAAGTTTAATAAACACTTTTGTCATAAGACTTCTTCAGAAAACTAAATAGGTGTTCAAAAACACTAAAATATATAGTTTAAAATGGCCAATAGTAAAAGAATTGTCATTAGGCAATTAAGCAATTAATCAATAAAACAATCAACACAGAAAGATTACTTGTATACAAACATTTAAACAGTCAACTTCCTATCCAATAAAAAACAATTAATACTGATAACATCTTTCAAACCAGGGGGACACAGTCTGTGGCTAATTTTATTTGCCACTCTGTCTCTCTTCTCTCTATTAGATTTTTAAGGTCATCACCTCCCGTATCTTGATGAACGTAATATAAAATAGTAAAGGTAAATTTTTTGTAAGCAAAGCAATAAACACTTAACTGAATGCCTGTACAAGGCATTATTCTTGTCCCTTACTTTCAAAGCATAATAATGTTCTTAGATTCTCCTACTAAGACTTCTGGTGGTTATACCAACATAAAATGCTGGGCAGCCAGAACATAAAGCAATATAAAATATATTTTTAGTGCTACAAGAAAATCTGCCAGGAATTTTAATAGTGTAAGTTACATAGCTGAGTGCTAAATATGGCCCCTCACGAATGACCCTACAAATGTTGCAACTATTACACTTGAAGGTTCCATTCAATCTTAAAGTAAATGGAAGAGGAATCAATGCATCATTAGTCTCTAGCATCTTTTTAATGCTGCCACTTTTCTTATGAACAAAATAAGGTGCATTTCCCAGAACCCTAACTAAATCACTGTTCCCTTCTACAACCTTCCATTTACTCTGTATAATTGTTCTGATCATACTACTGTCAACTGTGATATGTAAACGGCAACTGGGCATCAATTTAACAGTTATTCAGCTCACCATTCATGATTTTCTTACTACTAAAACCTTGTAATAGTACAGGTGGAAATTCCGTAGTTCTTTTACTATTCATTTCTTCAGCTTTTTTTTTTCAAAAACATTTTTATTTCACTATAAACATATGCAAATGTATACATAAAGTACAGTTTTGTACCTACCATAAATGTAGATGTTCGAGGATCCACATTGCTGCAGTCCTAACCATTGGGGTAGTCCGCTGTCCAGTCGGCCCGAATACCAAAGTATATGGCTGACGTCGGTCAAGGCGCATTAGACTGATGTCAGGACGTCAGGGAACTAATGCGCATGACCGACGTCATATCCTCAGTCTTTTCTTGCCCCAGATGTCAGAAGACCCTAAAAAGACAAGGCCCAAACCAAAAAACCAAAAAACCCTGCACCAAACATATATACAATATATACAAATGAACAAGAGTATATCCTAACCCACACCACCACCCTTAAACACAGAGGGGAAGGAGGGAGGGTAAATTGGACTGCAGCAATGTGGATCCTCGAACATCTACATTTATGGTAGGTACAAAACTGTACTATGTTCTTCATTCCACATTGCTGCAGTCCTAACCATTGGGTAGAATCCCAAAGCAGAGTTAAGGGAGGCTGGCAAATCATAAGGAAGCAGGAGCTGTCAACATGCCTTGCAAAATAGCTGTGGCAAAACCAGCCCTAGATTTAGAGTAGAGAGGAAGATGGTAATGCTTAGAGAAAGTATGCACTGAACTCCAAGTAGCTGCCTCCAAAATATCCTTAGTTGCCACCCCCCGTAGAAATGCTGTTGAAGTGGCAGTAGCCCTAGTGGAATGAGGCCTAATCCCAGCTGGAATCTCCTTGCCATGATGGGAATAACAAAATGAAATGCAAAACCCAATCCACTTAGAAATAGTTTGCTTAGACACAGGCTTGCCCTGAGAACTCAAAGCAAAAGAAACAAACAACTGCTGAGACTGCCTGAAATCCTTAGTCCTGCTTAAATAATAACGCAACTGCCTATGTACATCTAAAGTGTGCAAAATCTTTTCGCCCTTATTTTGGGGATCTGCATAGAAAGTAGGCAAATGAATAGTTTGGTTTAAAGCCACACTAGAAACCACCTTAGGCATAAAGGAAGGATTAGTGCGTAATGATACCCTATCCTTATGGAAAATCAAAAGGCTCTACTGCCATAAGGGCCTGCAACTCAGAAACCCTTCTTGCAGAAGTAATAGCCAACAAAAAGCAGTCTTCCATGACAAGTATTTCAATTCAGCAGTAGCCGCAGGCTCAAAAGGTTGTAGAGTAAGTTTTCCAACACAAAATTGAGATCCCAAGCAGGAGTAGGAGCTCTACGTGGGGTCTTATATTCTTTGCCCCTCTAAGAAACTGCTTGAACAAAGGATGCGAAAACAATGGTGGGTCACAATCATAGTGAGCTGAAATTGCTGCAGCATGAATCTTAATGGAAGAGAAGGACAAACCTTTGTCCAATAACTCAGTAAGATATTGAAGAGCCACACTCAAATTAGGCTCAGAAATCTCCAAATTCTTTGCTGCACTCCAAAATAAAAATCTCTTCCATTTCTCTGCGTACACTTTCCTTGTACTAGGTCTTCTGGCTTCCATAATCACATTTAAAACTTGTTGAGGAAGTTGAGACCTGCGGTGTTTCAGAACAGAATATGCCAGGTTGTTAGATGAAGAGAGTGAAGCTTGACATTGAGTAGGCGACCGTCCTTCTGAGATAACAGATGTGGAATCAAAGGCAAAGGCCATGGAGGCTTCCTTACCAGACTCCTTAGTAGTGGGTACCAGTGTTGCCGAGGCCAATCTGGAGCTATTAAAATCATCCTTGGCTTGTCTTGTCTGACC
The DNA here is from genome assembly GCF_019279795.1 of Protopterus annectens. Classification (NCBI taxonomy): domain Eukaryota; kingdom Metazoa; phylum Chordata; order Ceratodontiformes; family Protopteridae; genus Protopterus; species Protopterus annectens. Next base: position 730,060,923 of record NC_056744.1, read on the forward strand.
TTTAGGAGCACCTTTGGAAGAAGAGGCAGAGGTGGAAAGGCATACACATGAAGATTTTTCCAACTGAAAGAAAGAGCATCCACTTTCCAAGCTGTGTGATGAAACCCTTTGTGCAAAACTTTGGCAGCTGGTGGTTTAGTGGAGAAGCGAACAGATCTATGTCTGGAGTTCCCCATGACACTGTCAATTTCTGAAATACATGAAGATCCAGTTTCCACTCGTGGGGATCCATGATTTGTCTGCTTAACACATCTGCTAAGGAGTTCTGTGCTCCCGGCAGAAACCTTGCCTGAAGAGTTAGTTGCAAGCTGAGCGCAGTTTCCCATAAAATCATTGCTTGCCTGCATAGAGGATAAGAATGTGTTCCCCTTGTTTGTTGATGTACCACATGACAGTTGTGTTGTCTGTTAGAATCAACACCTGCCCTGGAAGAAGTAACTCCTTGAAAGCCATTAATGCAAACTGGACTGCTAACATCTCCTTCATGTTGATATGTAGATGCTGAAGTCTGGCAGGCCACTTGTCTTGTATCCACTTTCCATTTAGATGAGCTCCCCAAGCAATGTCCGAGGCATCTGTCGTTAAAATCTGACTCGCCTCTGGCGGGTCACAGAGAGTCCCTTGTTTAGGTGACATTCCTGAGCCCACCACAAAAATTCTTTTTGAATGCAAGGTATTATTTGAATGACAGTGTCCAAATCCTGGCAGTGCTGTGTCCATACATTTTGAGATACCATTGTAGCTTCCTCATATGCAGTTTGGCATTGGGAAGCACCAGAATACAAGATGCCATGAACCCTAAGGCTTGAAGGACTGTCCTTGCAGTCAGCCCGGACTGAAGAGATAATTGATGGAAGTAACTGGAAAGATTCTTTTGTTTGTCCGGGGTTAAAAAGGCCATCTGGGCTGCTGTATTCAGTCTCACACCCAGAAAGCACATGTCTTGAGAGGGTACTAGACTGGACTTTATTTCGTTCACAGAATACCCTAGGCATCTTAGCACTGCTATGACATATTCCAAATGCTGTAGAAGGTCTTCCTTTTCTTGAGCCAGAATCAGGCAGTCGTCCAAATAAGGATAGATTTGAATTCCTTTTAGCCTGAAGTAAGCTATCACTGGAGCCAGAACCTTTGTGAATACTCTGGGCGCAGTAGATAAGCCAAAGGGCAATGCAGAGAACTGATAATGAGAATTTCCAGCTCGAAAACGCAGATACTTTCTGCAACTTAGTCTTATAGGCACATGAAGGTAAGCTTCCTTGAGATCTAAAGTTACCATCCAGTGATCTTTGCCCAGCAGAGGTAAAAGCTGTTGTAACGTCAACATTTTGAACTTGGGAATGTCCAGATAAGTGTTGAGGATAGATAAATCCAAAATTGGTCTCCACGTGTTCCCCTTCTTTGGTACTAGGAACAGGCGAGAATAAAATCCTAGGCCCCTTTCTGGTACAGGGACTGGCTGAATGGCCCCTATTTGGAGTAACAGAGAAATTTGCTTGTGAGCCTCTTTCCTTTGTGGAGGAGGAACGTCTGGCATGCCTTTGAAAGGGGCAAGGTATGGAAATAAAACCTGTAACCGTGGTGAATGATATCCAAAACCCATCTGTCTTGAGTAATTAAATCCCAATTTTCTTTGAAAAGAGACAGTCTTCCTCCCAAAGGAGCTGCCAGGCGAGAATGTACTGGGAGCTGAAAAGGCAGGTCATTGGGTCTGTTTAAGAAAGGACTGACCCCTGCCCTCACCAGAAGTCTGAGCAGGAGAACTCCTGTTCTAGGCCTAAAAGAACCTTGAGCTCTGCCCCTACCACGTCTAGACCTACCCCTAGACTGGGAATCATAAGCAGGATATGTCCATCCCTTAGTAGGCCAATTTCTGCTAAACTTTGGAGGCTGCACCTGCAAAAAATCTTTAACAGTCTGCATAGATTTAGCCTTGTCCTCCATTTTCTTTAAAACTGCTTCCACAGGCGAACCAAACAAAACATCAGACTGTAAAGGAGCATCCAAAATCCTTGTCTTAACATGCTCAGCTAAATTCTGATCCCTCAACCAAGCGTGCCTGCGAAGAACAGAACCAGTGGCAGCCACCCTCGAGGAGGCCTGCACAGCATCAAAACCACACTGCAAAGAATGCTTACCCACTTGTTCAGACACATGAACTAAATCCAGCAACTCTTTACACTCAATACCTTCCGCCAGAGCATCCACCTTAGATTTCAATTGTGAAAGGTGATAATTTTGATATTTTAGCATGTGAAACTGACAATTCAATGCCCTCATGGCTAAAGTGGAAGAAGTATACACTTTCTTTCCCCATCTATCCAAAGCCCTTGCCTCTTTATCAGAGGGAACAGGATTTTTAACAACCGAGGCCTTAACACCCTTAGGCCCCTGAGAAACAATTTCTGGGTCTGCCCTAGGACTCTTAAAAGATACTTATGAGCTTCAGGCACCCTATAGTACCTATCAGGTTTAACAGGGGCAGGAGGCAAAGAATCAGGGTTCAGGGAAGCCTCTGCAAAACATCTTCCACCACATTCAACACAGGAGGTATAGCTAAGGGCCTATGCTGGGGTAAAACAAGAATTCCTAAGCCTCTTCCTGGAATCAGAGAAATCTTGGCCTTCCCATTTAAAATGCTCCCTCATGGAATGCAGTGTCTCTGAAAATGAAAAATCCTCAGGAGGAGAAGCTGAAGGAGTGGAATCATTCACATCAGAATCAGAATAATGAGGAAACTCCTGCAAGTCTTCAGCCAAGACTCAGAAGCCTCTGAACACTGTTCAAAACTCTCAAACTCAGGCTCCACCCTAGGCCTCTTATCAGGAGGGGGCATAGAACCTCTAATCATAGTAATCAAATCCTCTGCCATTTTAAGCATATGTTTCTTAGGTACAGAACCTGAAGTGCTAGGAGAAGCCCCCACTGAAGCTAAACTTGGCCTACCTCTCAAAGAAGTCTTGGAAACAGAAGGAGAGGCTCTAACTACCTTAGGAAGAGAGGGAAGAACAGTTACCTGAGAAGCCCCTCAGCCTGGCCTACCTCCTGAGAGGGCACATCCTGTAACAGTAAAGTCTCTGCCTGAGACTCCACAGAAACTCCTGGCAAAACTTCTGGCTCCACTGAGCCTTCTAAAGAACCGACGTCCGGGACTGCCGGTTCTTCAACCCTAGGCTTTGCTGCTTTGTCCTTGCGCTTTTGATTTAAGCGGCGCCGGAGCATCCGACGGCATTTTATAATTACAACGCTTCCCAAACACTAACCTGGCACAGTCTAACCTTCTCTTAATAGTGCGTTTGTTAAATCTAGCACAAGAGCGGCAGCCAACAACGTCGTGCTCAGGCCCTAAACAAGGTATACACAAAGTATGGTAATCCCTATGAGGTATCTGTTTCCCACAAGAAATACAGTTATTCACTTTTTCTGACATCCGGTTAAATACTGAGGCAAGAAAAAACCAAAATGTTCCCCAACGGGGTACTTAGCCAACTTTGATTCGGTCTGAAACTCCGACTTCAGAAAATTTCAGAACGCCAACCTGCACTCGCAAAACTGCTTCTGCATCGGACCATGCGGCAAAAAAGACTGAGGATATGACGTCGGTCATGCGCATTAGTTCCCTGACGTCCTGACATCAGTCTAATGCGCCTTGACCGACGTCAGCCATATACTTTGGTATTCGGGCCGACTGGACAGCAGACTACCCCAATGGTTAGGACTGCAGCAATGTGGAATGAAGAACATCAAATACAATAAAACAATAACAAAACTATTTATCATGGATGAATGTAAATATTGTAATCATTTTATCCATGAGAAGTTATCAGTATATGTTCAAAAGATTTTCCAATTTTTGCCATGCTATTTTTTTATGAGTAATGTTATGAGTTCCAAAACGAAAAAGGAGACAATAAATCCAACCACAGGACTACCAATGTAACTTTAAGCGCTTTCACTCACTTTAATGCACATGAGCTTCTTCAGAACTAACACTCCATTAATTACAAACTGTTTAAATACCATTTGATATCAAATCACGACTTTCATTTTGAAAAACCTTAAAGTGAAATGACTAAATACATTTAAATTATTGAATCAAACTGTTATTTGATGCACATATTGTCACCATGATAATAATATCTAATCAAGTGGTTTAAATATCCATATAATAAAAAACTACAAAATTATAAAATTATTTAATCCTAGCCATCTGCAGAAAACATTTCATGCTGACTGCACCATTGAGGCCAGGAGGTTCGTCAACTAATAATAATATATGCCACAAACTTTCAAACAAACAAGCTATGCTTACTATACTTGCTGATGACAACTGTTATAAGGCAGTTAGTAGTGAATATATTCTCAACTGCTTTAGGAATTTGGACACTACTTTATTTGATTTATTTTGTGAAGGTAGCATAGATTTTTATACGTACAGGTTTTTACAAGTGGAATACCCAAAGTACATAAAAATCGTACTTGTCCCCCTTTTACGCCTATTGTATCTGCATCATACTCTAAGACAGAACCCATTTCAGTTTGGCTTGATAGCATCTTCAAATCCATTTGTTCAAGTATCTAAGTTTTATTTAAGGGAATCTTAGCATTTACTAGAACTGTTAAATGAACTTAAAGTGGTAGATGGTTCTTCTTCTACTTCCTTTTCTTTTGCAAGTCTGGATGTCACCTCATTATATACTAGCACTGACCAGGAGGTTGGTTTGGAATACTTGAAGGAATATCTAACTGAGTATACAGTTCTTGAAAATGTCATGGTCAACACTGCTTGCACCCTTATGGAATTAGTTCTTACTAATAATTTCTTCAAATTTGGTCAAGAGTTTTTTTCAGCAAACATCTGGAGTAGCTATGGGGTCAAGAGTAGCACCCTCATTTGCCAACATTGTTATGGCCCTTTGGGAAATTAAACATCTTTGTGTGTCGCCTTTTGTAGAAAACATTTTGTTTTACAGGCGATACACAGATGATTTAATCTTTCTTTGGAGGGGCAGCTATGATAGTTTTTTATTCTTTGTTGAGCATCTTAACCGTAGCACTACTTTTTTGAAGTTCACTATTGGCAGTTTTGGGGACTCCATAGACTTCCTAGATTTACATCTTACTTTTGACATTAACATTTTGCATTTTCAGAGCAAGATTTTTAGAAAGAACACCTTTGTTAACCAGTATTTACATTGTGAGAGTTTACATCCTGACCATATGAAAAGTGGGGTTGTCAAAGGTCAGTTTATACGGCTCGGTAGATTGACCACTGAACATTCAGTTTTTTTAGAAGAAATAGACAAATTGTTAAGTTTTTTTCAACAAAGAGGTTATGACTTGAATTGGCTTCACAGGATTGTTCAGGAAGTTACACAACTTAGGGTCACTTCTGCACGTCCAATTTTGGACAACAATGTCATCTGTAAGGTCACATCTCATAGTGTCACGAATGGTGGTTACAAGAATTTCATTTTAGCTTTTCCTATACCTATTTGCAATGAAATGAGTGTAATAAGAAAGATTCTTTTGGAACATTGGAAGGTAATATTGGGCAATGCAGAACTGGTCAAGATTTTAGATGACAAACCATTTTTTGTTACAAAAAGGTAACTAGCATCAAGCACATTTTAGAATTTAAGAAAAATCAGAGTACAAGTTCAGTAGTTAGTTCAGTTGGAAGTTTTTCATGTGGTAAATGTAAACAGTGTAGATACATGAGTAAAGTGTCCAGTTTAGATTTTAAACATTTAAAAAGAAAGTTTGCGGCTAGAGGGCGTTACTGTTGCAATACGACCAATGTGGTATATTGCGCAACATGTGACACATGCCAAAAGTTCTACGTTGGGAAAACCATTAGAGCATTAAACAAAAGAATTTATGAGCATTGTTTAGCTATAAGAAAGAAGGATGTTAACAATGCTCTGGCTGTTCATGCCACAGAATGTGTACTGTTTAAGAAATTTTCTTTTTTTGTTTTGGAAAGGGTTAACACTGACTTGTTTTCTGGTGATTTTAAGACACTTTTAGAGTGTAAGGAAAGTTTGTGGCAGATATTATTATTAGCTGACGAACCTCCTGGCCTCAATGGTGCAGTCAACATGAAATGTTTTCTGCAGATGGCTAGGATTAAATAATTTTATAGTTTTTTATTATATGGATATTTAAACCACTTGATTAGATATTATTATTATGGTGACAATATGTGCATCAAATAATAGTTTGATTCAGTAATTTAAATGTACTTAGTCATTTCACTTTAAGGTTTTTTAAAATGAAAGTCATGTGATTTGATATCAAATGGTATTTAAACAGTTTGTAATTAAAGGAGTGTTTGTTCTGAAGAAGCTCATGTGCATTAAAGTGAGTGAAAGCGCTTAAAGTTACGTTGGTAGCCCTGTGGTTGGATTTATTGTCTCCTTTTTCGTTTTGGTGCTTTTTTATCTTGTTTTGGTCGAGTATATGTGAGTTTTAATGTTATGAGTTCTATGACAAATGGTTTGCAGTTCTTTTTTACAAACAACTTTTGCTAAATTAATAAAATATTTAAACATCAAATCTTAATAACTTTTCCAGTTCAAAGTAATAACTTTTCTGGCAATTGCAAGAATTGACCAGAGTAACTGAATCTGAGATTTAGGTATTACATTAGGTACAGGAACATTGAATAGGATTAGCAAGTTAGAAATATGAGTTATCAGACCATAAAACATTTACAAAATTTCCAGTACTGAACATTTCTACATGAACATGTGAACCCAGTTGGCCTCTAGTAATTCATGACATTTCCAACATTTACTTTCACTGTTTTTTAGTAGAAGATTTATTTTATGTGGAGTATAAAAACTCCTATTCGTAAATTTCCATGTACACAATCTCCAATATAATGAAGAAGAGGTACCACAGGTAGAATTCATTTTAGTGCGTCTTCTCTTAGTATCTTATAGATAGGGGAGGTACTGACTTTTTGATTATCTGTCTTTTCAAGAACCTAATAAAAATCTGAATCAAACTAAGTATAGATTCAGTCTCTAGGTTTATTGATACTCTCATTTTGTTTTCTATAAACTGCCGTAATGAGTGTATAAACAACCTACTGTCTTGAATATTATCAAAACTATATAAACAACCAACTGTCTTGACTATTATCAAAACTACATAAGAGTTTAGTGGTTTAATACTCTTATTTTCAATAAACTGATGCTAGAATATCAAGTTATTTTCCTTTAATTTTTGCATCGCATTGATATTGAAAGAATCTAGGCAAACAGTGGAGTATGCTTATAGGCAAATATAAGAAATAAAAATTGTTTAATGTAATTACAATCAATTATATTTTTAAAGTTATTAAATATTTGATTAATGCCATAAAAAATGATTGAACTTATTAAATAAACAAAATTCACGTAAAAGCCAATGAACTCTACTTATTCCATATTGTTCCTTAAATTGATTTTCTATAGTTCTGACATCAGTTATATGAATCTCATGTATTCTTTTCCAGTCGGATATATAGGTAGGTGTGATCCAGTGTAATATTACTTTAATGATTTAGAATAAAGATCTAACCTAGGGAATGATATCCCATTACTGTTCCAAGCTCTAATGTGCCATTTATATGCAATCCTAGATTTTAAGGGGAACCATAAAAATTGAAGTAGCATGGAATCTAATTTTTTAAATAAGTTTTTGGGAGGGGGTAGTATCAATGATCGTATATAAAACTAATTTTTTGGTAAAATTGTCATTTTAATTAGTGAGCCTATCCTCCATTGTGAAAAACATTTTATTCCATCTTTTGATTAGTTCACTAATGGTGGTTATTAAATTATTGTAGTTTAATTTAACAGACTCTTTCCATGTACTGTTTATACTGACACCCAAATATTCTAATACATAATTCTCTCAATTAAACAGGCTATTCTCTCTTAGGCTTTTGTTGATTTTTTGTTAATTAGTAATGTTTTGGATTTATTATGATTAAATTTAAGTCCTAAAATTCTTTCAGACTTGCTTAAGGTATTTATAACATCATGCAAAAAAAAAATCAATATCACCCAGCATTAACATATCATCAGCAAATAACTATCTTAGGACAATAGTCCTTATTAATTTGAAAGCCTTTTATATTTTGCTCATTTCTGATGTATGTAGCGAAAGGTTCCATTGAAAGAGCTAACAATAATGGTGACAAAGGACAACCTTGTCTAGTTTCCTTGAAGATTTATAGTGGTGAGGATAGACATGATCCGATTTTCACATAAGCTTGTGCCCCACTATAAATTTTCATTAATAAGTTGACTCTGAGGAGAATTCAAAACCAATCAATTATTTGTAGATAAGACAATTTAATAGAATCAAAAGCCTTTTCTATGTCTAGGCTGACAATAGTCTGTTGTTTCTTGTATTTCTTGTATTTGCATGCTATGTCTATTAATGATAGTAATTTAATAATGTTATCTTGCACTTTTCCATGAAGAATGAACCCTGTCTGATCATTATGTATTAGATTAGGTAATATTTTCTTTAGCCTATTAGCCAATATTGTCATGAACATTTTATAATCAGTGTTTAGTAACAAAATTGGACTATATGAATCACAAGATTTGTGGTCCTTAACTTGTTTTAACATGGGGGAGATAACAGAGTATTTCCACGATGGGGGTATTGTACATTTTTGCTTAACCATAGTAAAGGCACTCATCATTTTCTTTATTATATATTCAGGGAAAATCTTGCATAGTTCAGGAATTATTCCATCCAGTCCTGGAGCTTTATTATCTTTTAATGTTTTTATTTGCTATTTCACTTCTGTTAGTGTTATTTAATATGTTATTTTGTTGCATTGACAATTAGTAGTTATGTTTTCTTGAATAAAATGTCTCCAAATGTGATGTGATATTATTTATATCTTTATAGTAGTTTTTGAACACTTCTAATATGCCCATTAAGTTAGATGTACTCTTCACTGAACCATTACTTATACTAATCTCATTAATAAGATTTTGATTGCTTTTTTTTTTTTTTTGGATCTTACCGCTATTTTATGTAGATATTTGGGATTTACAGCATAAGATTGTAATTTCAATGTTTCCAGGTTTATGGCTACCTTATGAGTCAGAACTTCAAGTATTTTTGATTTAACTTGGTAATTTCATTATGTGCTACTTATTTGGTTTTGTGTCCATTTTTATCTTATCTACGTTTTATTTGCAAGTCTAAAAGTTCTTTGTCCCACTCTCTCCTTTTTTAAGGTACCAGGATTTTATTCTACCATATATATAAACTTTAAACATGTCCCATAGTATAGTATCAGTCACTTCACTATTATCATTTCTTTCCATGAATATGTCTATTTCGTTCATTATCCATTCCCTAAAGTCATTTAACTATTATGTAAGCAGGAATTCTCTGTAGAAATCTTAAATCATCTGTATGTTAATGGGCGTGCCTTCGCTGAAGGTTGGGCGTCGGGCTGGCAACTAGACACCATAAAAAAAAATCTACTGCCAATCATTAGCGAACCGGAGTTCTGCTGTGGTGACCTCTAACCGGGAAAAGCCAAAAAGACAAACGTGTAGTTAATGTAAAGTTTATAGCATTATGGTCTGAAAGTGGACAAGTCATTATAGATACGTCACTTATTTTAGAGTATATATTATTTGATACAAAGACCTTACCAATGTTTGTGTACCAAACCGATATGAATAGTGAGTCTAGAATAAGGAATAATGTTCTCTTAGACCATGTACATCTTTAAAATTCATCTGGTTTGTAAAGTCATTTAACTTCTTGGGTTGAGATGTTAGTTTTATTTTACCATTTTTAGAAGTATCATTGCCAGATAATAGGCAGTTAAAATCACCTATTGCTATAATTTCCCCTTTTGCATTTAAAGTAATCAGGTCTAGACATGTCAACATATTTAGTACTCAGTCCTGGTATCCAGTATGTATTAATCAAAATATAATACTTCCTATTGATTTCCAAAATAACCATGCTTAGCATCCCATCTTTATCTGAAATTGTATCTATAATTCTTGACATAGTATACGTATTTTTCCATAGAATAAGAGTGCCCCTTCTCTTAGTCTTAAAACATGAATCAGCCAGAATGTTATAGCCAGTGAATGAGCATTTTTGTAGATGTTTTTTTAATAGATGGGTTTCCTGTAAAAAGATGATCTGGGCTTTACACATTTTGATATATTAAAGCAAACCAGCTCTTTTGACATTATTGTTCAAACCATTAACATTTAATGATAAACATTTATAAGCCATTGACTATAATGTGTATGTTTATTACTAACTGAAAGACCTTTCTTCCGTGTTGACTTGAAATCAACTGAAAACTTACGGATACATAACGTGTATTAAGCACTACTTTCAAAGAACCCAAAACTATTTACAAATAAATACATAAAACAAAGTTTCTGGTTTAGTTAAAAACTTAACTAAACCATCCATCCACCACCCCTCCAATACCAAACGACACAAATTATCCATCTCTGCTTAGAATATAGTATAAAAACAAAAAAGAAAAGCATTGTGAAAGCAACTAAAGAAATCCGAGTCCATGAAATATACATTAGAATGTGTCCAATATATCTGAAGCTATATTAATATGTCACATTATGTTAATGGCACCTCCAATACGTAGATATGCCAGAAATACACATCAGATCAAAGTATGTATAAACATTAGAAGCTGACAGTTAAGATTGTCATTACTTCCAAGACTTTTTAAGAAGCATCACATAATTTAACCATTTTGTCAGTCATCTATCTATATTTCATGTAAGGATCTGTTGAATATATATATATATAACACATATTACAACATAACTATTCATTTTGACAGGCTACTTTGACTACTCACACCTTTATTTTTGAGCATCTTCAGACAGTAATGGTTTACCACTGAAATCTGACTATGAAATCACTTTATGATCTCTATGCTTTATCACATACAGAAATGGTGCACCACACCCTTAAAACTGTAGGAAGCTGATGTTTAAGCTAGCTGGCACTAGGTGTAAGGTGCTCTGTAAGATATTGGCTTCAAGAGATGTCCACAGACTACTGCCAAATATGTGTGCACTAACAGGATTGTGCTCTACGTAGCATATAAGCACTATATACTACTTTGTAAAGATGAGGAATCTCCAACCCTCAAGACAGGTGTGGGGCAATAAGAAATGTAGTCTGCACAGAAATTATGTATTTTCCATGACCATAGGTATGAGTGACTCATTGTGATACTTCTGGCTGTGTACTTCACGGGTTCCTATTAAATGATCGAAAACGCTTTCTTTTGAATGTGTCTTGATCGAACTTGAACGCACGAAAAGGCAAAATAGAGAAACTGCATATAAGCGCTTTCCCTGGGAAAGAAATCGCTTGGCCACCTCTGTTACTTTGCCATTTTGTGACTGTAGTGCAATCTCAGAGTTGGTATATTTAAGTAGGGGGGTGGGGGGGCACAGACCCCCACATCGTGGGGTGTGGGGTTGTAGCCCCCCACTTTATGTAATGTTTTACAATTTTTATTTTTTTTTGTGGAACAGCGATTTTTTTCCTTGGAAAAAAAATCGCTGTTCTTAGCATTCGAGATTGTAAGCTTTCACTTACATGGGTTCGATAAATCATTGTTCGCTTTTATAAGTGTTCAGTGATTTAACACAGACCCGTACTTCACTTGGGGGTTCAATACCCTAAAATGATGTTCTGCCCCCAGGCAAGGTACATAGCCAGACAGCCCACTGAAATAGCTCACATTATGTCACAATGGTTTGTAATTCAGATCAAAAGCTCATTAAATTTAGCACACTCCTCAAAGTATGTATACGAGGTTGTCTACATTAAGAGGAGGAGACACTAATGCTGGGAGAGGCAGTATGGACCGTGATCAAATGGTACACGTGATCACCATGGGGTCCACAGCATCAACAGTATCCAACACAAGATGCAAATCTCATGGGTTGTAAAGCTTTAAAAAAAAACAAGAGTCCAAGCCAAAATAAAGAAAGCATGTCTGGCCTAAAACAGACTAAACTGGTATCTTCTAAAACATAAAATGACCATGGAGAATTACTTCGTTACTACTGTTTTCAAGCACTAGTACAGCATTCATACTATTAAAAAAAAAACTAGGGGACTTTTGACAATGATACTAAAGCTACAATCACCTTGATTTACGCCATCAACCAATGGGAGAGCTTCATTTATTTTATTGGCCAGTCAATCCAGGTCTTAACTCCTTATTTCACTCTTACTCTTAATCACAAGCTTGGGTAACAGGTGATTGTAAAAAAGGAGCTACTGACAGAAGGAAATACCATAAACAATGGGGTCATCTTCCCCCAATAGCCAGAGAAAAGAGAGAGAGAGTCCTAGGACTCCTACAGGCTGATCTCACAAACAAATCCACACCCCAGCACTGGCTCCTATCACAGTTAACCTACTGAATCTAAGTGCCACTCATCCCCAAGTATTCTCTAACACTAAGCTAGCAGAAAGAGAAGAGAAAGTCTTCACGCTATACCTTATGTCTGGATATACAAGGTAGACAACCAGCATGACCATTATATCCATCTGTGACCCTAGGCACCCAGAAATTGCCTAAGGCAGGAACACCTAGGACTGCAATTTGGGTCAGAGGTGGGACCATTAACTAGTATGCTTCTAACAATTGTGAATCTTGACCCGCTATTGTAGTGCTGATGGTTAATCATTCTTAACTTATAAGGAAGAAAGTACAGTTGTGTAAATAAACATACCATAACAGTACGTGCAAATGATCGCTGCTGCAGAAGCCTTAGCTATACAAGTTTTATCCTGCCAAGGACAAAGCAGCCAGTAAGCTTCCAAAACTTCAGCGTGCACCTTCCATGCACCAAAACTTTCAATCAGCTCACCAAGCCCTTCAGAGATTTTATGCCAACATAGAAAGGGAGGCTAAGCTTTGAAAGCACAATGCAAAGAACAAAAAGTAGGTATTTATACTTTGGCATAAACACACCAAAAACAAAGGGAAAGTATTCACACTCAGACAGACAACACACCAAAAAAAAAAAAATTGGCTGTGTTTCAACACAGAATATGCCAGGCTGTCAGATGAAGAGAGTGAAGCTTGACATGGAGCAGATAACCGTCCTGCTGGTATAACAGATGTGGAATCAAAGGGAAAGGCCATGGAGGCTTCTTTACCAGACTCCGTAGTAGAGGGTACCAGTGTTGCCGAGGCCAATCTGGAGCTATCAAAATCATCCTTGGCCTGTCCTGTCTGACCTTTAACAGTACCTTTGGAAGAAGAGGCAGAGGTGGAAAGGCATACACATGAAGGTTCGTCCAACTGAAAGACAGAGCACCCACTTTCCAAGCTGTGTGATGAAACCCCTTTGTGCAAAACTGTGGCAGCTGGTGGTTTAGTGGAGAAGCGTAACAGATCTATGTCTGGAGTTCCCCCTGACACTGTCAATTTCTGAAATACATGAAGATTCAGTTTCCACTTGTGGGGATCCATGATTTGTCTGCTTAACACATCTGCTAAGGAGTGCTGTGCTCCTGGCAGAAACCTTGCCTGAAGAGTTAGGTGCAAGCGTAGCGCAGTCTCCCATAAAATCATTGCTTGCCTGCATAGAGGATAAGAATGTGTTCCCCCTTGTTTGTTGAAGTACCACATGACAGTTGTGTTGTCTGTTAGAATCAACACCTGCCCTGGAAGAAGTAACTCCTTGAAAGCCAGTAATGCTAACTGGACTGCTAACATCTCCTTCATGTTGATATGTAGATGCTGTAGTCTGGCAGGCCACTTGTCTTGTATCCACTTTCCATGTAGATGAGCTCCCCAAGCAATGTCCGAGGCATCTGTCAGTAAAATCTGACTCGCCTCTGGCTGGGTCACAGAGAGTCCCTTGTTTAGGTGACATTCCTGAGCCCACCACAAAAATTCTCTTTGAAGGCAAGGTATTATTTGAATGACAGTGTCTAAATCCTGGCAGTGCTGTGTCCATACATTTTGAGATACCATTGTAACTTCCTCATATGCAGTTTGGCATTGGGAAGCACCAGAATACAAGATGCCATGAACCCTAATGCTTGAAGGACTGTCTCTGCAGTCAGCACGGACTGATGAGATAGTTGATGGAAGTAAAGTGATAGACTCTTTGTTTGTCCGGGGTTAAAAAGGCCGTCTGGGGTGCTGTATGCAGTCTCACACCCAGAAAGCACATGTCTTGAGGGGGTACTAGACTGGACTTTATTTCGCTCACAGAATAGCCTAGGCATCTTAGCACTGCTATAACATATTCCAGATGCTGTAGAAGGTCTTCCTTTTCTTGAGCCAGAATCAGGCAGTTGTCTAAATAAGGATAGATTTGAAGTCCTTGTAGCCTGAAGTAAGCTATCACTGGAGCCAGAACCTTTGTGAATACTCTGGGCTTAGTAGAGAAGCCAAAGGGCAATGCAGAGAACTGATAATGAGAATCTCCAGCTCGAAACCGCAGATACTTCCTGTAACTTAGCCTGATAGGCACATGAAGGTAAGCTTCCTTGAGATCTAAAGTTACCATCCAGTGATCTTTGCCCAGCAGGGGTAAAAGCTGTTGTAACGTCAACATCTTGAACTTGGGAATGTCCAGATAAGTGTTGAGGAGAGATAAATCCAAAATTGGTCTCCATGTGTACCCCGTCTGTGGTACTAGGAACATGCGAGAATAAAATCCTAGGCCCCTTTCTGATACAGGGATTGGCTGAATGGCCCCCATTTGGAGTAACAGAGAAACTTGCTTGTGAGCCTCTTGTCTTTGTGGAGGAGGAACGTCTGGCATGCCTGTGAAAGGGGGCATTGTATGGAAATAAAATCTGTAACCGTGGTGAATGATGTCCAACACCCATCTGTCTTGAGGAATTAAATCCCAATTTTCTTTGAAAAGAGACAGTCGTCCTTCCAAAGGAGCTGCCAGACGAGAATCCACTGGCAGCTGAAAAGGCAGGTCATTGGGTCTGTTTACGAAAAGGACTGACCCCTGCCCTCACCAGAAGTCTGAGCAGGTGAACTCCCTGTTCTAGGCCTAAAAGAACCTTGGGCCCTGCCCCTACCACGTCCAGACCTACCCCTAGACTGGGAATCATAAGCAGGATATGTCCACCCCTTAGCAGGCCAATTTCTACTAAACTTCGGTGGCTGTACCTGCAAAAAATCTTTAACAGTTTGCATAGACTTAGCTTTGTCCTCCATTTTCTTTAAAACTGCTTCCACAGGTGAACCAAACAACACATCAGACTGTAAAGGAGCATCCAAAATCCTTGTCTTAACATGCTCAGCCAAATTTTGATCCCTCAACCAGGCATGCCTGCGAAGAACAGAACTAGTGGCAGCCACCCTCGAGGAGGCCTGCACAGCATCAAAACCACATTGCAAAGAATGCTTGCCCACTTGTTCAGACACATAAACCAAATCTAGCAATTCTTTACAATCAATACCTTCCGCCAAAGCATCCACCTTAGATTTTAATTGTGAAAGGAGATAATTTTGATATTTCAGCATGTGAAACTGACAATTCAATGCTCTCATGGCTAGAGTGGAAGAAGTATACACTTTCTTACCCCACCTATCTAACCCTTGCCTCTTTGTCAGTGGGAACAGGATTTTTAACCACAGAGGCTTTAACACCTTTAGGCCCCTGAGAAACAATTTCTGGGTCCGCCCTAGGACTCTTAAACAAATACTTATGAGCTTCGGGCACCCTATAGTACCTATCAGGTTTAACAGGAGCAGGAGGCAAGGAATCAGGGTTCAGGGAAGCCTCTGCAAAAACATCTTCTACCACAGTCAACACAGGAGGTATAGCTAAGGGCCTATGCTGGGGTAAAACAAGAATTCCTAAGCCTCTTCCTGGAATCAGAGTAATCCTGGCCTTCCCATTTAAAGTGCTCCCTCATGGAATGCAGAGTCTCTGAAAATGAAAAATCCTCAGGAGGAGAACGCGAAGGAGTGGCATCATCCACATCACAATCAGAATAAAGAGAATACTCCTGCAAATCTTCAGAAGACTCAGAAGCCCCTGAACCGTGTTCAAAACTGTCAAACTCTGGTTCCACCCTAGGCCTCTTATCAGGAGGGCCCATAGAACCTCTAATCATAGTAATCAAATCTTCTGCCATTTTAAGCATATGTTTCTTAGGTACAGAACCCGAAAGGCTAGGAGAAGCCCCTACTGAAACCGAACTTGGCCTTCCTCTAAAGAAGTTTTGGCAACAGAAGGAGAGGCTCTAACTACATTGGGAAGAGAGGGAAGAATAGTTACCTGAGAAGCCCCCTCAGCCTGGCCTGCCTCCTGAGAGGGTACATCCTGTAACAGTAAAGTTTCTGCCTGAGACTCCATAGAAACTCCTGGCAAAACCTCTGGCTCCACTGAGCCTCCTAAAGAACCGTCGTCCGGGCCTGCCGGTTCATCAACCCTAGGTTTCTGTTTTGTCCTTACGCTTTTGATTGAAGCGGCGCCGGAGCATCCGACGGCATTTTATAATTGCAACGCTTCCCAAACACTAATCTGGCACAGTCTAACCTCCTCTTAATAGTGCGTTTGTTAAACCTAGCACAAGAGCGGCAACCAACAACGTCGTGCTCAGGCCCTAAACAAGGTATACACAATGTATGGTAATCCCTATGAGGTATCTGTTTCCCACAAGAAATACAGTTATTCACTTTTTCTGACATCCGTTAAATACTGAGGCAAGAAAAAACCAAAATGTTCCCCAACGGGGTACTTAGCCAACTCTGATTCGGTCTGAAACTCCGGTTTCGGAATATTTCAGAACGCCAACCTGCACTCGCAAAACTGCTTCTGCATCGGACAACGCGGCAAAAAAGACTGAGGATATGACGCCGGTCATGCGCATTAGTACCCTGACGTACTGACGTCAGTCTAATGCGCCCTGACCGACGTCAGCCTTATACTCTGGTATTCGGGCCGACTGGATGCGGACTATACCCAATAGTAAGGACTGCAGCAATGGAAGACGAAGAACATCGTGTATTAAGCACTACTTTCAAAGAACCCAAAACTATTTACAAATAAATACATAAAACAAAGTTTCTGGTTTAGTTAAAAACTTAACTAAACCATCCATCCACCACCCCTCCAATACCAAACGACACAAATTATCCATCTCTGCTTAGAATATAGTATAAAAACAAAAAAGAAAAGCATTGTGAAAGCAACTAAAGAAATCCGAGTCCATGAAATATACATTAGAATGTGTCCAATATATCTGAAGCTATATTAATATGTCACATTATGTTAATGGCACCTCCAATACGTAGATATGCCAGAAATACACATCAGATCAAAGTATGTATAAACATTAGAAGCTGACAGTTAAGATTGTCATTACTTCCAAGACTTTTAAGAAGCATCACATAATTTAACCATTTTGTCAGTCATCTATCTATATTTCATGTAAGGATCTGTTGAATATATATATATATAACACATATTACAACATAACTATTCATTTTGACAGGCTACTTTGACTACTCACACCTTTATTTTTGAGCATCTTCAGACAGTAATGGTTTACCACTGAAATCTGACTATGAAATCACTTTATGATCTCTATGCTTTATCACATACAGAAATGGTGCACCACACCCTTAAAACTGTAGGAAGCTGATGTTTAAGCTAGCTGGCACTAGGTGTAAGGTGCTCTGTAAGATATTGGCTTCAAGAGATGTCCACAGACTACTGCCAAATATGTGTGCACTAACAGGATTGTGCTCTACGTAGCATATAAGCACTATATACTACTTTGTAAAGATGAGGAATCTCCAACCCTCAAGACAGGTGTGGGGCAATAAGAAATGTAGTCTGCACAGAAATTATGTATTTTCCATGACCATAGGTATGAGTGACTCATTGTGATACTTCTGGCTGTGTACTTCACGGGTTCCTATTAAATGATCGAAAACGCTTTCTTTTGAATGTGTCTTGATCGAACTTGAACGCACGAAAAGGCAAAATAGAGAAACTGCATATAAGCGCTTTCCTGGGAAAGAATCGCAGCCACCTCTGTTACTTTGCCATTTTGTGACTGTAGTGCAATCTCAGAGTTGGTATATTTAAGTAGGGGTGGGGGCACAGACCATTATCGTGGGGTGGGGTTGTAGCCCCCACTTTATGTAATGTTTTACAATTTTTATTTTTTTTGTGGAACAGCGATTTTTTTCCTTGGAAAAAAAATCGCTGTTCTTGGCATTCGAGATTGTAAGCTTTCACTTACATGGGTTCGATAAATCATTGTTCGCTTTTATAAGTGTTCAATGATTTAACACAGACCCGTACTTCACTTGGGGGTTCAATACCCTAAAATGATGTTCTGCCCCCAGGCAAGGTACATAGCCAGACAGCCCACTGAAATAGCTCACATTATGTCACAATGGTTTGTAATTCAGATCAAAAGCTCATTAAATTTAGCACACTCCTCAAAGTATGTATACGAGGTTGTCTACATTAAGAGGAGGAGACACTAATGCTGGGAGAGGCAGTATGGACCGTGATCAAATGGTACACGTGATCACCATGGGGTCCACAGCATCAACAGTATCCAACACAAGATGCAAATCTCATGGGTTGTAAAGCTTTAAAAAAAAACAAGAGTCCAAGCCAAAATAAAGAAAGCATGTCTGGCCTAAAACAGACTAAACTGGTATCTTCTAAAACATAAAATGACCATGGAGAATTACTTCGGTTACTACTGTTTTCAAGCACTAGTACAGCATTCATACTATTAAAAAAAAAACTAGGGGACTTTTGACAATGATACTAAAGCTACAATCACCTTGATTTACGCCATCAACCAATGGGAGAGCTTCATTTATTTTATTGGCCAGTCAATCCAGGTCTTAACTCCTTATTTCACTCTTACTCTTAATCACAAGCTTGGGTAACAGGTGATTGTAAAAAAGGAGCTACTGACAGAAGGAAATACCATAAACAATGGGGTCATCTTCCCCCAATAGCCAGAGAAAAGAGAGAGAGAGTCCTAGGACTCCTACAGGCTGATCTCACAAACAAATCCACACCCCAGCACTGGCTCCTATCACAGTTAACCTACTGAATCTAAGTGCCACTCATCCCCAAGTATTCTCTAACACTAAGCTAGCAGAAAGAGAAGAGAAAGTCTTCACGCTATACCTTATGTCTGGATATACAAGGTAGACAACCAGCATGACCATTATATCCATCTGTGACCCTAGGCACCCAGAAATTGCCTAAGGCAGGAACACCTAGGACTGCAATTTGGGTCAGAGGTGGGACCATTAACTAGTATGCTTCTAACAATTGTGAATCTTGACCCGCTATTGTAGTGCTGATGGTTAATCATTCTTAACTTATAAGGAAGAAAGTACAGTTGTGTAAATAAACATACCATAACAGTACGTGCAAATGATCGCTGCTGCAGAAGCCTTAGCTATACAAGTTTTATCCTGCCAAGGACAAAGCAGCCAGTAAGCTTCCAAAACTTCAGCGTGCACCTTCCATGCACCAAAACTTTCAATCAGCTCACCAAGCCCTTCAGAGATTTTATGCCAACATAGAAAGGGAGGCTAAGCTTTGAAAGCACAATGCAAAGAACAAAAAGTAGGTATTTATACTTTGGCATAAACACACCAAAAACAAAGGGAAAGTATTCACACTCAGACAGACAACACACCAAAAAAAAAAAAAAAAAAAAAAAAAAAAGCTGAATAGGGGAGGGAGTGGCTACTGCAGCAGTGATCATTTGAACACCTACTGTTATGATGGGTTTACTTACACAACTGTACTATGTTTATCATGTGGATCAATGCTGCAGTCGCCTTAGCTATATGGGTAGCTTATCCTAGCTTACCACATTTGTAAGGTGGAAGGGGAAGCATCCAAGAGTTCATGTAGAATGGTCCTAGCAAAGCCTGATCTTGACCTAGAGTAG
The DNA here is from genome assembly GCF_019279795.1 of Protopterus annectens. Taxonomy (NCBI): domain Eukaryota; kingdom Metazoa; phylum Chordata; order Ceratodontiformes; family Protopteridae; genus Protopterus; species Protopterus annectens. Next base: position 730,080,900 of record NC_056744.1, read on the forward strand.
GAATCAAGCTTGTAATGCCTTGTAAACATAGGAAAAGAAGACCAAGTTGCTGCTTCTAGAATCTAGTCCTTTACAAACAGTCATAGATGAAGCCATGACTCGGCAGAGTGGCCTTTAACCATGTCTGGAATAGCTTTGCTGCGGTGAGTATAACAAAAGATAATAGCATGAGACAACCTTCTGGAAATAATCTGTTTTGACACAGGTTGACCCTTCCTACCTTCACAATAAATGAACTGGAAGGACTTCCAAGATGGCTACACAATGATCAACAGCTCAACTTCAGCTGTCCTAGAAATAGGGGTATCAAAGGTATCGGAGGGTAAGCATAGAGGAGACCAGTGGGCCAATTGTGAGTCAACGCGTCTCTCGGTGATTCCCTGTCTGGGGGAAAGAGGGCAAAGTAGCTGCTGCATTTTTTGTTTGAAGGGGAAGTAGAAAGATCGCAGCAAGACTGGCCCCAACGGCTGAAGATTTCTGCTGTCACGTTCGGTTTGAGAGACCACTCGTGTGGACGGAGGATGCATCTGCTCAGCCTGTCTGCAATCACGTTGGAGCTCCCCAGGATATGCGTTGCAATAATAAAACAGTTGGAAGCTATCACCTAATGCCAAATTCTCATGGCCTCGTGACATAGGGGGTAGGATTTGGTCCCTCCCTGTTCGTTTATGTACCAGACGACAGACATATTGTCTGACTGGATTGCAATCGTTCCAGACAGAAGAAACGGATGAAATGCCTGCAACACTAAAAGCACCCCTCAATTCCAGAACGCAGATATGCAAGTTGACCTCCAAGCTGGACCACGTGCCTTGGACTGTCTTTCCCTGGAAGTGGCCTCCCACCCTATCAGGGAAGCGTCCATGGTCACCGTGGCGTTGGGTTGGGGAGTCTGGAAGGGACGGTACCAAAGGTTTTCGTCTGTTCTCATCCACCAGAGGACATCTTGTTTGCAGGAATTGATGATGAGGATCTGAGAGTTTAGAGGATGGAGATTGGATATCCACTAGGACAAAAGGAGCCATTGTAATAGTCTCATATGCAATCTTGGCAGGGGAACAATCGGGATGGCTGCCACCATAGACCCCAGAGCCTGTAGAACTTCCCTTGCAGACACCTTCCTTCGACAGAGTATCACATGTACTTGTAATCTTAATCTCTGAAGTCTGTGAGGAGGGAGAGAGACTTGGCTTGTTTGAGTACTGAATACTGCTCCTATAAATTCCAGTTATTGGGTAGGATGAAGGTTGGATTTTTTCCAGTGTATTGTGATACCTAGAAATCCCGCCAGTGCCAGAGTGTAGCGGAGAGCCATGACCATTAGGCGCTTGGTGGGGGCAGAGAGGAGCCAGTTGTCTAGATACAGAAACACCTGGAATCCCTGTAGTCTCAGATGAGCTGTTACCACTGCTAGGCATTTTGTGAACATTCTGTGGGGGGCTGTCAAGAGACCGAATGGCAGGGCTCTGAATTGGTAATGACTGACTCCCAGCCGGAAACAAAGGAGACATCTGGAGCGCTTGTCCATTTTGATGTGGTAATACGCATCCCAGAGATCTATCGATCACATCCACCCACCCTCCCAAAGAAATGGGAAAATGGATTGTATCGTGACCATGCGAAATTTGGTCTGAACTACTGATTTGTTTAGTTGGCTGAGATCCAAAATGGGTCTCCAGTCCCTGGTCTTTTTTGGCACCAAAAAGAAACTCTAGTAGAAACCGGATCCACACTGGCCTGGGGTAACTTGTTGGATGACTCGTTTTTGACACAGCTTTCTTATTTCTGAAGCTTCTTCTTTCCTTTGACTGGGAAGAACATCGGGAAGGCATTTTGGAGGTCTTGGGTAAGAGATTAGAGAGATGTAATAACCTCTGGAAATTATTCTCTGCACCCACTGATCATTTGTAATACAGTGCCAGGCAGCTTGGTGCAGAGAAAAACGAGCCCCAGCTGCTTCCAGAGGAAAGCAATCGGGCAGCACTTCAGGAGCGCTGATAAGGTTGTCCAGAGAAAGAATCCCTGGAGTCCTGATTTTGGGGACCCCCTATGCCCCTAAATGGGCATCTTCAATTATTGGAACCCCGTCTGCCTCTGGGGGAATCCTCACCATGTGCACTATGGAAAGGGCCCTGAGATTTTTTGTGCCATATCTTTCCATTCCTCTTGTTCCTGGAGAAAGAGTGCTGAGGTTTGGAAAAATGTAGGCCAACAGCAGACAAGGTTTTTCCGTCCAGCTCGCACCTGGTTAATGTGTCCTTCACTTTAGAACTGAACAAAGCAGACGATTTGATAGGGGCGTTCAAAAAGGAAGACTTGAAGGAGTCCAAAAGGTCACAAATGCGCATCCAGGTGTGGAGTCTCATAACTACACCTGCACACGCAGCTCTAGCCACCCCTTCAATTGCGTGGGACAGCAACCTCATGGACAAGTTGGAGATAGACTCTAGGGTAGCAAGTTGAGAAGCAATTTTATCAGATGCCCTGTTAGAAACTTCACCCACGAAGGTTCCAGAGAGTTCAGAGATTAGATCTATTTGGAGCCTTGTAAAATGTGTCAAATAATTCAGAAAAATGACAGCAAATGTCGCAGAAGCAAAAACTTGCTTCCCTAATCTGTTTACCGCCTGGGACTCTCTGTTGGGTGGATGGACAGTAGGACTTTCCTCCGCAAGGTCCTTTTTTGTGGCAGCCGTCACCACCATAGCATCTATTGGTAAGCCTCTAGACCAATGGGGCTGTTCCTCTGGAGGGGAAAGTATCTTGTCTGGGCTCCAGGGAATGGCCTCAGTGGTATCAGGGTTCTTCCATGCCCACTGCACGATGAGCTGGACTAACTCATCGGCGGGGGGGGGGGTCACCCAAGAAGTAAAGGGCAGAGAGTGGAAGGCCTGCAGGAATATGGATTCCTCCAAGGAAGGGTTGGAGGGTTTCAGTCACCCCTCTGCCTCAAAATTTCCAGGATGTCTCCAAAGAAGACATAGTTAGCGGCCAACTGTGGGGACCCTTCCCCATCATCATAGTCTGTATCCTCAATGAGGGACTCCTTCGGGGGAGTCCATGTGTTTCCTCTTACACGTCCATTTCCGAGGTGGTTCTTCAGTGGAAGCATCTGAAGAAGACTCAGAAAGGAGGTTACCCTGTACAGGGGTTTCCCGAGGCTTACACTCTCGGTGTCCTGGGGAGGTGGCCTGTGATAGCTGCAGCTCAGGAGGAGGAGGAGGGGGAAAGTCTGATGTAGGAGGAGCACTTCCCGAAGCAAGCAACCTCTCCATCACCCGGAAGGCAGGCCCGCCCAAAGAGGAATGGGAGCCCAGAACAGAGTTAGACAATCTCAGAACCGGGGTCGCGCCCTGCTCCTGGGGACAGAGCCTCACACAAAACCGGGGCTGGTGTCACCAACGGATGTGAAGACAGAACCGATGAAACAACTGGAAGTGTACTTGGAGCCAGGGGGTCCACCCCCCAAGCATGAGATTGAGAAAGGGGTGGTTTTGAAGGAACCAAAACCCAAAAGGGCCTCAGAGAAGGTCACTGTCAGCGCCAAGGAGAGGATTCCCCCAAAGACATCGGAGCTATGGGCCTCGGAACGAAAGGGTTATAGGGAGGAGAATACGTGGGAGTCGAGGGGGCAATGGACCCAAAACCAGGAGTGGGATGGGTTTTAGGAAAATTTGTAATCCCTCTGGCTATCAGCAGCTGATTGAACAGGCGCAACAAATCCAATTCAGACAGACTCCTGGTGGATCTTACCGACACTCCTGAGGGGGAGTCAGGTCGGTTCAAAAAGGGGCTAAAGGCTTGTCCTGAAAACGGATCCAAAGACGAGGAGTACTGGGTCCGTGGTGTAGGAAAAGTCGGCACCGAGGATTCCAGTTTCGAAACAGGCAAAAGGGGGACTATCTGCACCGAGAAAGGGCTCACAGCCAAGGGAATAGCTGGAGTGGAAGTCATTTTTGGCTCTGAAGAAGTGGTCGGTACCGATCTCAGAACGGAGATGAGCGACATCTGTGCCAAGGTAATAGGCAATAAGGCTGGAGCTGAAATCACACTTGGAAACATAGCAGTTGGTGCAGAGGGCAGCACCCATGAGGAAGTCATCTAGATATCTGCAGAGACCAGTTTAGCAGAACTCGGAACAGAGGTGGTCAGAGCTGAGGAGGCGATCTTGTGCTCCGTGGAAAACTTGTGGGCCTAATGCTTAGGAGGCTTACCCTTATCACCAGCTGATGAAGAGGGGGTCAGAATGAGGACTTTTTTGTCCTTTGATGGAGGGGTAGAAACCTCTGATGCAGAAAGAGCCTCAGAAAAGGGTGAAGAAATTTTTCCTTTCATTTAGCGTCCACTGACTGAAACTGACTAATCTGACCGGGAGTTTTCACAGATAAGTGGGAAACCCCCAGACAATATACACAATCATCATGCAGGTTGCTATTGGGGAGTTTACCATTGCAGGAAGTGCAATGCTTAAACCCCGAAGTCCCTTTCTTTTCAGACATACTGATTATATCAATTCAACAATCCAAAAAAAAAAAAAAAAGGACAGAGAAAGAAAGGAAAAGGGAAAAATACCAAAAATGGTATTCCACAAGGGTAAAAAAGGGCATTTACCAACAATGGTAAGAAGAAGATACCCGTGGGTAGAGCTGGTTGAGATAAGATAGAGAAGGGTTTTCAGGAGAAAAAAAATTAGAAAATACAGTAAATTTAAAAAAAAATACAACACTTAGCTAGAGAGCTCGGTAAAATGCTGCTATATGGCTACGCGGCACACGAGATCTGAGGTAACTAGGAGAAGGGCATTGTGGGTAGCAGCTTAGCTCGAGAGCTTTTGGTCTACGGGAGCTTGGTATTAGGCAGACTCGGTTCCGAGGGCTTGGAGGTTTACTACTGAAATGTCAAACGGCACTACATCGACTGTACTATAGTCGAACACGGAAGTTCGAAAATAGTAATGTCGACGAAAAAAAAACAATCTAGGACTGTGTTTTAACATGGGTCGAGGTAGGGGAGAGGTTTGTAGTTCTGAATAATACTGAACACCTACCTCGACCCATGTTAAAACCATTCCTAGATTGTTTTTTTGACGTCGACATTACTATTTTCGAACTTCCATGTTCGACTATAGTACAGTCGATGTAGTGCCATTCGACATTTCAATAGTAAACCGGGCTTGGAACCGAACCCATCAGTGATGAATAGGAAGAAGATTAACAACTTCAGATAAATTATTCACGGTATACCAAGCAGAAAAGAAGCAAATTTATCCCAGCAATCAGGAAATGTCAAGAGGCAGGTGTTAGATTCAAGCTACTGTATCCAGCTGTCTTCAGAACAAAAAAAAAAATCCTGGAGAATCAAAAGTCATTTTTTTTTATGCAGAATAGGCTAAAGGAGGAAATAGAAGACACTGCCCAACAAAAAGTCAGCCTTCAAACAGAAGGGGACTCTGCCTCTAATTCTTCTAATATTAAAGCTCATAGACAGACTTCTGCCAGTGAAACCTTTCCAATGCACCAAAGGAAAATGCTAGAGAGACAGAAAAAAGCACAGCAGTTAACTAGAAGAATCAGGAGTATCTTGGACATGAACTGGAGTCTGAGGTTGAAAGATAGAGAAGAAGATGACCAGCAACACTAAAATTGCTGTATAAATGTGAGACTATAGTGCATCAATCACAATTCTGAAGTATAGATTTACAACATAAAGTGGCTGAGAAAGACTGGACTTCTGCTGACTTGTTAAACCTGTAGTGGTGCTGAAACGCATATACCTCACTTAGGTTCATAGGTTCATAGGTTCATACTAGGCTATCTGCCCGAGGGCATTTACAAGCCTAGCCCATAGTTTTGTGGCTTACGCCACCCCTTTAGTATGGGGAACTATACCCATTATTTTGCTGTGCCTCTGTTGAGCAGTGACACTGAGGTAATCCCTGGGGTATATCTGCGATCTCCCATCCATTGGTCAAGATTTCTCTTGAACAAGGCCAGCGAGGTGCTCTGCCTCACATATACCGGGATTTTATTCCACAGCATAGGAGTCTTTGGGTGATGAATCTATCCTCCTAGCTTAATAGCCGTGTCGAGGTTTAAGTCTCCGCCCTTGTGGCTCTGACGGATCTAGATTTTTGAGGTGAAGCATATTCATCAAATCTGGGTTTGACATGGCCTTGTATGTTAGGCAAAGGTCACCTCTGAGCCTGAATAGAGCTGGAGTTCTTTCAGTCGGGCAGCATAGGACAGATGTTTGAGACCCTTTATCCTTTGGTGAGGAACTTTGTGGCCTCTCCAGCTGCTGCAAGTGTCGGGTCAGATACATTCGAATGGGGCATTGTACTCAATCATTGGTCTGATGAGTGATGAGTATAGGGAGACTATGACCTCCCTTGATCTAGATGAGAATCCCTTCATGATAAGGTGGGCAATGTAGAAGGTCTTCCTAACTACTTTAGCTACATGGGTGTCGAATGACAGACTACTATCAACCTGGGTCCCCAGGTCCCTGATAACTTCTTCTATGCTCAGTGGATTGCCACCTATTTGGTAGCTAGGGGTAACCTTGTTTTTCCCGAAGGTATGACTATGCATTTTGGCATTTAACTTTAGGCCATGGCTCTGGCACCAGTTATCCGTTTCTGTGAGACCCTTCTGAAGGATATCTGTGTCAGATGTGTTTTCCACTATGGCCCAGTTTGCAGTCATCTGCAAACTTTGTCAGCCATAACCCTCCTGTGTTTGCTTGTACTTCGAAAAGTAGATGCCAAACAAGAGTGGGCGCAGGACTGAGCCCTGTGGTACACCACTTGTGACAGGCTTTGAGTCTGACATGGCGCCAGCAACTCTGACCCTGTGGGTTCTGTCACTCAGCCAGTTTGCAACCCATCTTGTGATGTATGGGTTAACATTTAAGCTGATGAGTTTTTCAATGATACCCGAGTGGGTATTGTATCCCAGATCGAGGTAGGCTGTATGGACTGCCTTTCCTCATCAATGGCTTTGGTGACTGTTTCAAAAAGTCAACCAAGTTTAGAAGGCATGATCTGCCTTTGACAAAGCCAAACTGGGATGGATCCAAAGTCTGCAAATTCCACCTGTCTTTATTTATGAGGTCCATTATGATCCTCTCCATGGCTTTGCAGATAAGGCTTGTCAAGCTAATGGGCGGTAATTTCCAGGGTCGGTGGAGGCACCGCCTGTGAAGTGGGACCACAGTTGCAGTGCGCCACTCCTGGCAGAGGTAAGACTATGATTAAACAGCTGTCCTAGCTGTGGGTTTAATTCCTCGTTGAGTTCGTGGGGCACACAGCCGGGGACACCATCAGGTCCCATGGATGCTGTGTTTTGCTTTGGAGAGCAGTTCTCACTTTGGAGATGTTTGGGGGCTGCAATCGCTTGGTAGATATCTCTCCTTTGGGGAGGGGGAAGTTTGCACTGAACCTGTCAGCCAGTATGTTGGCAATGTCTGTAGGATCAGTAATCTTCACTGATATCACTATTTGGAAGGATATTAAAAGGAGGTAAAAAAAAAACTGTAAAACTTTTTTTTTGTTTTTGCAAAATTTGTACAGCACATTTCATGATATAAATTACACATTATAAAGTAAAGCATTTTCAGTGACCGCTGCAAGTGATACAGATACTAAAGTAAACAAGTACTTTTTTCTCTTTTAGTTTTAAGAAATGTAGGCATTACAATGTAAAAACAGAATAAATGCTGGACAAAATGTTGTTTAAGTTAATATACTGTAATCTTAGGGTGTTGGGCAGAGGATGGGGTGTAAAAATACACTGGTTATAATATATGTGGAGTTGAGATGTTTTCTCAGTTTGTATAGGTAAATGTCTGGATTAATGACCTTCTCAATCTAATTTTTTTGTACAAGCATATGGGCTTTAAAAATAAAAGAACACTATGGATGTAATGAAAAGCTTTTCTTTAGCAAATAAATGATCATTGTGGGTTGAGAAGTATGCAGCTGAGGGCAGCTGTACATTCTGTTCTTATGTTTCTAAGGAAGCTGACTACAGGTACAGGCGATACATTTCTATAGTTCTAGGCATTGTTTGCTTTGTAAAAGATTGAAATTATTGGAGATGAATGAGAGAGAGCTACTTTCCTGCCACCTAAATTCTTCCGTGCATTTACTAGAACAGTGTATAATTTTGTTTTATTTAAAAACAGAACACTTTTTCTTAAGGTTAAAAATGTTCATGTTTTCTGAAAGCATATATACTGTTTTTCACATCTGGGAGGGTAATAAAGATAAGACAAGAACAGACAGCAATTAGTGTAAGTAGGAACACTGGTTATAACATGTGCCTTATCGTGGAGAACCTCAATTTAACATTTGGCAATGCCTGTTTGCTCCTACCAGAGGGTTAAACTTCATTAATTGAAGATGTACATAGGTTAATTAGTTATAGAGGTGTTCTGGGGATTTTTTTGAGGGTTTTCAGTAAAACAGTCTTGTAAAATGTGACATAGGTTCAAATGGAGTTGACAAGAAATAACTGAATAAATGTTTAACCTACCAAACGTTACTTGGTGCATGCAACACAAAAGCAGAAAATTAGACATTTTAAAAGCTTTCATATCTAATGGGAACAACAACTTTTTAACACCTTTATTGAATTATCACTTAAGATATAGACCAACATATTTATATAAAAGATGTCCACATTTATACAATTATCATCATTCCAACATTACATACATTGATCAATTCCTCCTTTCCCTTAAACCTCACTCCTCCTCCAAAACAGTATTCTGCATGTGTTATTCTTACAATGTCCATTTTTTTCTATGTAGTTTGCTCCTACCCTTTTCTAAAGATCCCAGTTCCAGTTCTTTTATCTCTGTTACAATATTCACTACTTCAAATAAAGTTTGTTTAGACTATAATTTCCATTTTCTAGTAACTTGCTTTTTTTGGAAGCCACCAGAATTAAACTTAACCAGGCCTATTTTGTCTAGGAAATTCAGATCCTGTATCCCAGCTCAAAAAAAAAGAATTCTTAGTTACACCCATTTGCTACCCCAATATTTATGACAGAATACTCTGTAGGGAATTTTTAAAGTCTGCAACTCATTGTACCAAGTACAGTTGTGTAAAATGTTACCATAACAGATGTCCTTCCCTTCATTGTGGCAGTATTCATTACACTAGGGATTCCATGTCAGGGTTAGCCCAATGTCCGGCCAGTATACCAAAGCCTTGGGTTGTAATAGGGGCACAGGACATCACACAGATGCTCCCCAGTCGTGGTGTAGGGCATAAAGGTGATGTATTGACAAACCTTTCTCAGAACTGAAAAGCACCAGGTGAAACAACAGCCCATGGAGTAAAACAGGAATATTTGCATCCAGATTGAAAAAGATAAAGGGGAAGAAGGGAGGGAGCGAATACTGCAACAGTGCAGGGAAGGACATCTACTGTTTTGATAAGATTTTACATAACTGCCTTATGTCCTTCCATATCACTGCTGCAGTATTTATCACAATAGGGAGAGTACAAAAGCTGAAGAGAAAACTTCGGGGGAAGAAGGTCCAGCAGAGGCCTCAAGAATACCATTGCAGGATAGCCCTGGCAAATATGGCTCTAGCCATGGAAACCATATCCAAATTATAATGCTTGAAGTAGCTGCCTCAAGGATAGAACTGGCATCTAATTTGTTTGTGTCTTTCGGCTTTTCCCGGTTAGGGGTCACCACAGCGGAAGTCCGGTCCGCTAATGATTGGCAGTTGATTTTTACGTACTGGCTTGCCAGGCCTGACGCACAACCTTCACCGAAGGTACGCCCATTCACGCATGTCTCCACGCAGAAGACGCTCTAGCTGAGAATCGAACCGGACAGCATCTTACTGTGAGGCGACAATGCTACCGCAGCACCACCACCGCGGGTTCAGAACTGGCATCTAATATTTTGGAAAAAAAAAAAAAAAAACACCAGAAGTAGCCACAGCCCCGATAGAAATGGCCTTAACAAAAGAAAGGCTTTTTAGAGATCCAGGAAGAAACAGTTTGCTTAGAAACAGCCAAACCTAAAGACCTACAATGAAAAGAAACGAAAAGTTACACAGATTATAAATGGCTATAACTTTATCAAAATAATATTGGAGCTGTCTTAAGAAAATCTATGCAAATCCAACGTGTGAAGAACCCTCTCACTAGCAGACTGGGGAAAAGGGGAAAAAAAGACAGCAAATAAATAGACTGATTAAGAGATAACTTATTAACCACCTTGAGCATAAAATAAGGATTAGTACAATGAGACACCTTGCCCCTATGAAAAACCAAAAAAGGAGGTACATCCATAAGGGCCATGTTCGGACACCCTTCTAGCTGAAGAACGAACCAAAAGAAAAGCAGTCTTCCAAGTTCAAAGCTGCAGGCTCAAAAGGAGCACAAGTCAATTTTTTCAAGAGCAAAATTAAGGTCACAAGAAGGAGGAATAGGCTTACTGGGAGGCCTAATATGTAGGACACCTTAAAGAAATTGTTTGACCTCAAATCTAGAAGTCAAAGGAGTCCAAAGGCAGACAAGCATTAATAGCTGAAAGGTGGGCTTTAACTGAAGAGTAAGCAAACCCAGCATGGAGCAATTTACACAAATAAGAAAGAAGCAAAGGAACTTCCAATGAAAGTGGATCAAGGTTATAAGCAAAATGCCAAAGAGAAAACCTCTTCCATTTGGACAAAGATTTCCTGGTAGTGGGTTTCCTGGTTTCCTGCACAACCCAAAGTTCATCCTCAGGAAAAAAGGTGCCTAAAAGGGATCAAAATCCTATCACTCAGTGTCAGTTGAAGAGTGGACAAGTGGGATTAGATGAGACACCCCTTGTTTTATTTGAGTATGTCCTCCCTTTAAGGTAACTTGGGGTGATTGCCCTTCGCTAAGTGCAGAAGAAAAGGGAACCAATACTGTCTGGGACAAAAGGGGCTCACCATCAAGATTCTGGGAGAGCCCTGTACTATCTTGAACAGGACCCTCTGTATGAAAGGAAGGGGAGGGAAGGCATAAACATCCCCTTCCAAGAAAAACAGAGGGTGCCCAACTTCCAAGCCAAAAGATATGACTCTGGTGCAAATGAGAGCAAGTTGTCTGTTCAGAGGGGAGGCAAAAATGATCTACCCTACTACTGGACAATGTCCTGAAACACACCTCTGCAAAGCATCCATTCCAGAGTCTATGTTATGGACCTCATCAGAGAGTCTACCACAAAGTCAAAGGAGACTTTATTGTCATTTAGACACCACAAGTGAAGTCTAAAGGAAATTACGTGCATCATGCTCGAATTGAGAAGACAAATACATACATAAAATTACACATGCTTGAAAGACAGACATATACATACATACAATTACACGTGTATCAGACCTAACATTTACCTTTCTCTTAAACAGTTAAAATTATTACATATTACTGCAATTATTCTATGCACCACTATGGCAACTGATTGTGTATTAAGTACAGGTGCAATAAGGATCCAACATAATTCTCATTCTTTCATTCATTTATTTGCAGTTTGTTGACTGGGGAAGTAAATTGGGCCAAGTTGAGGCCATTTCAGTGGAGGTGCAGGGAGAAAAGCTCCACAGTAATATAGAGGTTACACAAGTAGAAAACACCAGAATCAAAGTGGAGTTAAAGATCTTTTAACACATTGTAACATGTACAGAAATTGAAAAGCACATGGAAAGTAATATCATGCACTGGCATTTACAGATCAAGTTTTACGAATTAGCCATTTATAAACATTGTTTAATCAGCAAATAGGCCATTTTTTTTTTGATTGGGAGGAAGTACAGCAGCAGGTAGTGGAGAGGTAAGGGTGTAGAGAAGATTTAAAATGGACAGGGTTATGGAGAGTCCTTAGGGATAATGGAAGAGTATTCCATTTTTTGGCTAGGGCGAAAGAGAAGATAAGTTATCCAGGAAGTCGCTTGGGTTTGTGAACCAGGAGTAAATTTGTGTTTTCAGATCTAAATGGCCTATTAGGGAGGTAGAAGGTGAAGATGGAATTGAGATGGGCAGTCAGAGGGTTTGAAGTTGAGTTTGTGAGCGATAGTACGTTGTAAGTAGTCAAGGTAATGTGGTAGTTCCAGCAAATTTAGTGATCAAAGTGCATTATAGTGGTATTTATTGCAAATTTAGATATTTTGTTGGAGCAGGCTTCCAGCATGGCTTTTACGGAGGCTTGGAGGCTGACAAGTAGAGGGGAGCCATACATGAGAGAGGGAAGAAGTTAGGTGGATGCAAGGATTTTTCTAGAGGGGGTTAGGTATAGATTATGTTTATAAAGCAATCCCAAGGGATTTTTTTTTTTATATTTTGTTGTACATGGATATGGAATTTTAATTGTTCATCTATGACTAACTTTGAGTAGTTTTGTGTGTGGGACGATTTCTATTAGGTTTTATTTTGGCTATAGATTTTGAAAGCATCTTTGTGTACTATGGTAGATTAGGATGACGTGAAAATCGTGACTTTACTTTTATTTGGGTTTAGTGCTAAGTGGTTGCTGATCATCCAGGATTCAGTGGTGGAGAAGGCAGTTTGTGTTTTAAGTAATAGAATGGAAATTGAGTCGGTGGAGCGGACTATCATTGAATAGTCTGCATACTGAATTACATCAGCATTGAAGATAAAGTTTCAGAAGTTATTAATAAAGATACTGAACAACAGGAGGCCAAGTATGGACCCTTGTGGAACTCCAGTAGGGGTAACTCAGTTAGGAGAAGGGTTTTGCCATTTGACGGTTTGTTGCCTGTCTGATAGAGAACCAGTTTACGGTGAAGGGGGAGAGACTGAAGTGAGAGAGTTGTGAAAGTAGCAAAGGGTGGGAGACCGTATCAAAAGCTATTGAGAGATCTAAGAGTATGGTAGCAACAGTTTTTACAGAGTTACGGGTTTTGTTAATTGTGTTGAGGAACGATATAAGGACAGTTGCGGTACTGTGACCAGGTCAAAACCCATGGTGTGATGGGGATAAGAGGTGGTTTTGGGTGAGATGGACCACGATCTGAGAGTGGATACATTTTTCCAGCATCTTGGATAATGATGAGATGACAGCAACAGGACGGAAGTTGGATATATCATTGTTTTTGCCACTTTTGTGCAAAGGGAGAATGCAGGCTTTCTTTCCACAGTTTGGGTATGTAAGATTCCTGAATAGATTTATTCATCATAGGTACATATGTAGGTACTAGGCTATCGGCCCTGGGGCCTATACAAGCCCAGCCAAAAAGGTACCCTGGCTTTTGCCACCCAAGAAAATTATTTTCCTGTGCCACTGTCTAGCAGAGCCACAGAGGTGATCCCCGGGGCGAATGTCCTATTTCCCATCAAATCATCAAGATTTTTCTTGAAGAGTGCTAATGAGGAGCTTTGTTTGATATAGATAGGTGGTTTATTCCAGAGTATGGGAAGTCTCTGGGACAGGAATCTATCCCTCCGGCATGTTCTGTTTATTGGGGTGACAAGGTTTAGGTCCCTAGAGCGTGTAGCTCAGAGGGACTGGGATTTCTTTAAGTGGAGCATGTCCAACAGCTCTGGGTTTGACATAGATTTGTATGTTAGGCAGAGATCACCTCTGAGTAGGCGATATGCGACGGAGTAAAGCTGGAGTTTTTTGAGACTGTCTGCGTAGGGCGTCTGTTTGAGGCCGGTAATCCTCTTTGTGAGGTATTTCTGCGGCCTTTCCAGTTGTTGTAGATGTCTTGTGAGGTACATACCAAAGGGGGCGTTGTACTCTATAATGGGTCTAATGAGTGATGAGTAGAGGGGAACAATGACCTCTTTTTTTCTGGATGAGAAACCTTTTGTGATGAGGTGTGCCACGTAGAAGGCGATGTGATTATCAAAGGAGAAACTACTGTCCAGCTGTGTGGAAAGGTCTCTTATCACACTTTCGGTGTTAAGTATACTACCGCCTATGTTGTAGTTCATGGGTACAGAGTTTTTAACAAAGGAGATGACAATGCACTTTTTGGCATTGAGCTTGAGGCCATGGCTTTGACACTAGGCATCTGTCTCAGTAAGGCCGTTTTGTAGGATGTTCACATAGTTAGGAGTTTCGATTATGGCTCCTAGTTTGCAGTCATCTGCGAACTTCGTTAGCCAAAGACCTTCTGTGTTTGGTATCTACTTCTCTGAAGTACAGGCTAACAGGGGAGGACCCGGGACTGAACCCTGTGGTACTCCACTTGTTACTGGTCTGAAGTCGGATTTGGATTCTGCTACTTTCACAGTGTGGGTTCTGTCAGTGAGCCAGTTGGCAACCCATCTTGTGACATAGGGATTTATACCTAGTTTAATGAGTTTATCTATAATTCCAGAGTGGGGGATGGTGTCGAAAGCCTTGGTAAGATCTAGATAGGCTGTGTGAACCACCTTAACCTTGTCTACGGCTTTGGTGACTGCTTCAAAGTCGTCAATCAGGTTTAGGAGACTTGATCTGCCTTTTACAAAACCGAACTGGGTGGGGTCCAGAATTTGGAGATTACCAATGTCTTTGTTTATGAGATCCGTGATGATACGTTTCATGGCCTTGCAGACCAGGCTTGTCAGGCTAATGGGGTGGTAGTTCCTGGGGTCCATGGTGGCTCCCCCCTTGTGGAGTGGAATAACCGTTGCTGTGCACCATTCAGCAGGCACAAAGCCTGAGGTGAGGCTATGAGTGAACATGGTACTTAGGTGGGGTGCCAGTTCGTTCTGTAGTTCGTGTAGAACGTAGCCTGGGATGTTGTCTGATCCCATGGATGCTGTGTTCTTGGCTTTGGAGAGAGTGGTTTTTACCTGTGCAGCCGTGATTACAGGAACTTTGCATTCTTACGGTATAGAGATGGGCTCTTTAGGGGGTGAGAGGGGGAGTAAAGTTAGCACTGAATCTATCTGCCAGGATGTTGGCAATATCAGTTGGGTCTGTATATTTAGTGCCATTGTGCTGTAACTCAGTGCAGATTTGAGTGTTGCCATTGAGATTCTTGACATAGCTATAGAATGCTTTGTGGTGGTCTTCAGAATCAGTGGAGATTTTGTTTTCATAACTAGCTTTGGAGGATTTTATCAGGGAACGCAGCTTCTTACTGAGGCTGACCAGGGAGCTCCTCCACTCGTGGGATTTTACTCTCTTTTGCAACAGTTTCTTCCTTCTGTTGTACAGTTTTGTTTATGGCAGGGGACCACCAGATTGGCTTCCTTTTTTTGGAGGATAGCGTCTTGGTTCTGTTTGGGATAGCACGATCCATGCACTCATGTAAGTGCTTATAAAGTGCAATTGTGTAGGATTCAGTAGTCATAACTGTATTGTCCATCTGCATGGGTGTCATGAAGTTCACCACTTCTGTCTTAAGAAGCATGAAGTTGGCTTTGGAGAAATTTTTTACCATGGTTTCCTTAATGGAGGGTAGGGGCAGGATGTGGATATCTAGGGTAATTAGCTTAATTGTTGGATCGGACCAATGAGGCGTTGACTTCAGGTGTGGAATACCGGTCACTCATGTTGGTAATGACTAGATCTAGGATATTGTTGCCCCTGGTGGGAGTGTGGATAAGTTGATCCAGGGCATGGGAGTTTATGAATTCCAGAAAGCGTTGAGCGAAGGAGTTGGTACATGAGTAGTTTTCCCAGTTAATGGTGAGGTAGTTGAAATCGCCCCTTTATTAGGGTGTTTGGTTAACCCAAATATTTTCCAGTACATCAAGAAAAGCGGAGTGGGAATCCTGGGACATGGTGGGTGATCTGTATCAAGCTACAATTTGGATTGCAGTTTTGCCCAGAGTTAGTTGCACTTGGATAACCTCGGCTGCATTATGCTGAGCAACTAGCCTGGAGGTGTGGATATTCTTAATGAATATGGACACACCTCTGTCTTTGGTGTTCAGGTCCAGGTTACATGGCCGAAAAGTGTGGTACGAGTTATAGCCTGGTAGTGCAGGGTGCTCTCTGGAGCCTTGAACCAGGTCTCCCAGTCACTGCACAGATATCAATGTTCTCCATTTTAAGGAGTGCCTCGAGTGAGTGCATTTTGAGATTTAGACTTCTACAATGAGTAGCATCACCCTCAGTTTTTGCTTGCCTGTTCCTGTTACGGTGGTGAATTTGTCGTTTGAACCTTGCCTAAAAAAGGCATTATAGGGGCGGCAAGAACCTTAGCCAGTATCTGGAATCCCAGGGGTGACAGGTGCAGGCCATCTCTGGCAAAGCATCGTGGTCTGTCGACCATGTCATCCCAAGCAGACAGATACTGGATCCCCTTAGAATGGCACCAGAAGCTTAGCCAATTGAAGTCAATCATTTTGTTCTTGTACTACGGCATCATTCTGGGTGATGGCAGTATGCTACTCAGGGCTAGGGTCATACCTGCCTGGGCTACAAGATCGGAGAGCTCTTCCATGTCTCTTTTCATGTAGTCCAGGGAGGTACGTCTCAGGTCGTTCACACCAACATGGACAATGACAGAGTCATATTTGTACTTGTGGAGTGACGTTAGTGCATGGGTTATGTGGCTGATCCTGGCACCCGACAAGCAGCTGACAGTAACCTTCTTGTTTAGCCTGGTGGGTGAGACATCAGTGTGTCTGACTATAGAGTCACCTATGACTAGTGTGTTGGGTACATTGTTTTGCTTTATTGGCTGTGGTTGAGTGGCACACTGAGTCTGTGGGCTGTGTGTCATTTGGGTTGTGTTGGGGGGTGGAGGTTGCTTGCATTTCTGCTTTGGAGGTCTCTGTTGCTTGAGCAGATTATTAGCGAGAGCCTCTGCAAATTTTTTTGTGTTTCTATGTGTGGATTTTGGTGGTGTAGATTTAGTGAGACTATGTGATGAGTGTGGTGCAAGTGTTTACCTTCTCCTCTTGACTGTCAAGTTCAGTCTTGAATGGAGAGAGCTTTACCTCCAGTTTGGCTAGATAAGTGCATCTCTCACAGGTTGTAGTGTTGGGTGGTAGGAGGAGAGGGTTGTCTGTGTACATGAGGCAATTTCTACATTGCCCCAAGATGCCCAGATTCATCAGATAGACAGGAGAGAACACTGGGAGCTGACCCTTGGACATGCCTGAATAAAAAACTATTTTCCTCTAGATAAGTGAGGAGAGTGAGTACAAGAGCAGTTTTTCTCTAAGCAAGTGAGGAAAGTAAGTACCAAAACTGTTTTCCTCTAGGTAATGAGGAAGGTTGAGTGCTGTAGTAATTAGGTTATTTAGTGCTTACAAGTTCTGAACAAGTGCTGATCAAGAATAAGCAAATTCAAGTGCTAAAACTAAGAATCTGTATCTGGACTAAACTAGTTACAGGAAAGGGGGGAAACAAGTGCAAATGTGGGCTTTTAAATCAAAAAGTTGAGAGAGATGGAAAAACTGTTCAAACGGCCAATAACTACAGTTTCTGGGCCAGAACCACTCCTTATGTATTAGACAGGTTATCTAGTGCTTACCACTCCCACTGATAAGCTAGAAGGCTTCCCTCCAACACAGAAAGCTTGAGGGGGCTCAGCAGCTTACATACAGTCCTGGATACAGCAAATCTGAATCTGGACTACACTAGTTACAGGAAAAGTATTATATATATATATATATATATATATATATATATATATATATATATATATATATATATATATATCTCCACATACACACACAGAAAAGTAGCTAAAACAGCAGTCAAAACAATTCAGATGCAGTGCAAGCTAGCATACTTAAGTATGTAGCAATGTTAGACCAAACAGTTTAAAAAATGCAATTAAATTAAAAATGACTAAAAAGTGCAGAAGGAGTCTATTAGGTAGAATGAGGTAAAGAGATGGGACTGGGGGGACTGTCCCAGATCAAATCTACAGTGGGGGTGGGCAACTGCAAAAGCCTCCAAATTTAAACAACAACACAGGAATAGGGAGGTTGGGTATGGGAAAAAAACCCTTCAGCAGATATCTGAAAAACTATACGGTGAAGCAAAAATAACAGTGCACAACTCTGAAGTCAGCCAGCAATGATACAAAATTAGTCAAACAATTCCAGTACACAACTCTGAAGTGCCAGAAAAATATACTCAGCTCTGTATATCTCCAGATAGTTTGAAGAGCACTCTGTCAGGCACAGGAAGGCTCCAGCAATCAGGATACTAATGGGGTAAAGCGATGGCTTCAGAGGCACCTTTAGGAAAGTGGGTGGTAGGTTATCAGGAGCTTGTGATCAGGGTTTGACCTTTAGGAGTAGTCTTTTTATAACTGTGGCGGAAACTGGTTGGAGTGTAAAATTTGAGGTAGGGAAGGTGTGGGGGTTAGGGGAAAGACAGAAGTGTAGGCAAGTTTGGGAGGGGGTGGTGGGAGAAGGAGTGTTATTTATGTTGCTAGTATTAGGAAAGCTAGCAGTAATGCCAGCTATACAGTTTATGAAGAAAGAGTTAAAAATAGATGACATTTCCTGGGATGTCTTGTTGGGATGTGGGCAGGGATTTTCCTTGGTGCCTGGGTTAAGGAGAGAGGAGATGGCATTCCAGAATTTTTTGGGGTTTAGACTGGGGCTGGATTGAAATTTAGTGTAGTAGTTTTTTTATCTTTATGAACAAGTTTTTTTACTTGGTTACGGAGTTATTTAAAGAGCAAGAGGGAGTCTTTTTTGTTTTTTTCTGTAGTACTTTAGCGTTTTGTCTCTGAGGTACATAAGATCTTTCATGGGTTTGGTTAGCAATGGGGCAGGATTAGTTTTTATTCTTTTTACTCGCATCAGTGCTTGGTTGTTTAGTGCATCTATGAAGGAATTATTGAAATAGTCAGTCAATGGCGTTATCTAACAGGAGTGTTTTTAGTATGTTCCAGTTTATTCTTTTAAGGGTGTCAGAGAAGAGTAGTGGGTTGAAGTTTGTTAGGTTGCGAGTTTCCTTATAGTGGTGTTGATGTTGTAGGGTGCTTGGTGACCGGCAGATATATGTGGGGAGGGGGTCACTTAGGGAATCAGAGAGGGAGGGAGCCTGCTTCAGATATTTTGTTGGGGTGTGTGGTGAGTATCCAGTCCAGGATGGACCCGGAGAAACAGTCTTTAGATGGTCTGGTTGGGAGTTAATGAGCTGGGTGAAGCTGAATAAATTTATATTGCTGGTAGAGGCGTTGGAGGTCAAATTTGTCCAGTTGATGTTTACGTCTCCCAGGATGATTGTTTCATTTGTTATGATTGAACAGATCTAAGCAAGGATATTTTCTAGTGTGGGGATGTTGTTTCCTGGTGGGATGTAGAGGGCAATGAGACAGATATTTTTATAGTTTATTTTTAAGAAGGCAATGGTTATTTCTGCACTGGCGAACTGGGGAATGTGGTTGGAGTATGGTATTACGGTGAGGGAGTTTGCAAACATTATTGCAACTCCTCCTCCTTTTTTCCTGAGTCTGTCAGATATGATTATTTGACAGCAGGGGGAGGAGAATTTCAGAATCTTTGATGTAAGGTTTAAGCCAGGTCTCAGGGCAATGATGTCAGGTTTATTATGGGACAACCATGCATGTAAGCTGAGGCTTTTGTTATGGAGGCTTTGTGTATTTTGTGTTACTAAACAAAGGGATTTGTCAGGGTTGGCTTGATGAGGTTATTGCTTGAGGTGTGGTTGTGACCAGGGTTGGAGTGGATGTCGCCAGATAAAGGCAAAGTGGAGAGATACAGTATGTAGGCTGGGTGCTTTCACTTGGATGTATGTTTGGATCTAGTGATGTTAGTGGAGTTGGTAGTGGAGCAGTTGAGGGTAATGATGGCTCTGTGTGTGGGGGGAAAGGTTTTTATTTTGTATTGATGGAGAGTATTTGTTTGTAGGAGGTACAGAGATATGTTTGAAAAGCTGGCAGGATTACTGATGGTAGATGTGGAGGTGGTACGGGAAAGATGGGAAAAGGTAAAGGATGTGAGGGAGGGCAGTTAGGTGTAGTAATGTACAAAGTAATGCGAGTATTGTGTGAGTTATTAGGAATGTTGTATGTGGATGCATGTTAGTGTTGAGTAGGTACTGAAGGATTTTTAGAGGATTTTGGATCGGTGTAGTGGAGAGAGGGAGTTGCTATATAGTTTGGAGATGGTAGCAGTAAGGCTTTTATTGGGGAGGATCGAGAGGGGAGTGTTTTGAAAGTATTTAGTCTGTTAGATGCTTGTGGTTAGGATGAGGGGGAGGGAGGAGGAAATCTGATTTAAGGGAGGGAGGATTGTGATAGGTGTTAGGGTAAGTGGGAAGGGTTTAGAGATGTGAAATGTAGATGCACTGGGGGTGGGTGGAAGTTGGGGAGCGGAGTGAGCCTGGAGGGTGAAAGGAGCTGGATGAACCTGGAATTTGTATATTGCAGTGTTACAAAACAAAAACATTCAAGTTACCCAGGTGAACTAATCCACTCGGGTAAGCAAATATATGATATGAAGTTTTCTTACTTATGCTTTAACACACTTAGTGTCTGGTGGAAATTGTAAGGTAGACCAGAGAAACTTGGAAAACAGTTGCTTGGTGTATAGGGAAAGCTAGGGATGGGGTAGGATTCCAGAGTCGGTCCAGTGGTGTGTATTTAGTGGTCAGTAAATACAGGTTTATTTTGAATATTAAAGGTTGAAAGACTGATAAACATACAATTCTTATTATTTCAGGGTTTTGGCAATTTAGAGCACTAAGTTGTAGCAGGGTGTTAAAGATGCACAAGTTTGCCCACTATCTAAAGGCAGGGGGTGAAGCAAGTACCAGAAGTACAACTACAAACGAGGGAGAAAAAAAAAGTGGTCTAAGGTTGTATCTTCTGGTATTTAAGCCCCAGCTTTGAGAGGGTTTCTGTCTATACACACTGAGCAGAGTGGAAGAGAGGTGTTGACTACAACTCTTAGCTGAGATATATAAGTATCCAGTTTTTTTCGATTATTTATACTGATTATTGTTTCTAGCAATTTATATATAGCACTTTTTATTGCCTGCTGTATAGTTTTTGATTGTATTTTTATTGCTATTAACTAATCTGCACGAGTAACTGATTCGTCTGCAGTTAAAAAAGGATTCTGTAGAGTCTCATTGCTCCTTTATCTGTTTAAAAACTTTCATTTTTGGCTTTCTGTAGTGCTTACTGTCTGTAGGCTAATGCTTTAGTATTCAAAAAAAACTACTAACAATAGAAGCAAAAGTAAAAGTAAAAGTAAATGCTTTAGTATTGTCCACACCCTCCCTCCCTCTTGGTGTCTTGCTGTTATACTTGGTGGCTCTGCAGTTGCCCGCCTCTACTGTAAATCTGATCTGGGACACTCCTCCCAGTCTAGTGTCATTAGCTCATTCTACCTAATACAGAGAGAACATTTGAGAAGGCTTTCTGTTTCTCCTTTTTCCCTTTCAAAAAAAAAAATTTTGCCTGAATCTCCTTGTGTTCTGACTGTGCTTCTCAAACATTTTGGAAATATAGTTAGAGCATTTATTATAACTGTAATTGCCTTAATATTGCTACAACTCAAGTGCTCTAGGACACACTGCATCTGAAGTGTTTGTGTGTTTTAGCTGCCTTTCTGTATATATAGACTTTTCTAGCTACTTATTCTGCTGTGTTACTGCCTCTTAAATCGTTTTTCAGTTGTGCACTTGCCTTGCTTCATTTAAAAAGTTTTAAATTGCTAATTTTGTAGAGTTTTAATTGCATTTACTGTTTAGGACTACACACTCAAGTGTGTTGGCCTTTTCTGTGTTTATTTACTGTACTACTGCATTGTTTAGCCTGTTTCAACAAAAAAAATTACTATCTTGTTTGCTCGTTTCCCACCTTTTCTAGCCAGTCCATATCCCAGGCTTTGCTTATCTCAGGACTTTATTTTCTGTGCTCAGAGCTATCCAGACCTTGCTGTGGTAGAGGGAAGTCCTACTGCTTACCAGTGGGACTGGTGAGCATTGTACTGCCTATCTAACGCTAGAGGACTTTTTTCCAGCTCTGAAATTGTAATTTTATTAGCCTTTTTGGGCTGATTTCTATACCTCAATTTTCTGGCTTAAAAATGGATGTGTTTGCACATTTAGGCTACAGTTAAACTATTCCAGGTGCCAGAAAGTCTGCTCTTCAAATATTCCCTTAGAACTAGCTGGTTTCTCAGTAGTAGCACTAAAATCTGAACCCCTGTGACTAGCACTTGCTCTAGAACCTGCTGGAAAGCACTAGGAAGCCTGAAACTGATTCAAGCACTCAGCTCTCCTTGTCAATAAAGAGAAATTAATCACAGGCACTAAACAGCCTATAATTGCAAAGTACCTTGCAAAGGTAAGGGAAAACAGCTCTTAAACTTTACAAAAAAGCACCTAAACAGGCATGTCCAAGGGTCAGCTTCCGGTGACTTCTCCTGTCCACCTGGTGAATCACGGCATACTGGGGCAGTGCAGCAACTGCCTCATGTACACAGACAATCCTCTCCTCCTACCACCCAACACTACAACCTGCGAGAAATGCACTTACATAGCCAAACTGGAAGCAAAGCTCTCTCCAGCCAAGATTGTGCTACACAGTCAAGAGGAGAAGGTTAACACCTGCATTACACCTCAAACAACTCATAGCCCTTCAAAACCCACACCATCAACACCCACACATAGCAACACTAAACCCACATATGCAGAGGCCCTTAACATTAACATGCCCAAGCAACAAGGACCTCCGAAGATAAAACGCAAACAAACACCAGTCACAACCAAAGTGACACATAGCTCACAACACCAGTGTGCCACCCAACAACAGCCCCTAAGGCAATACAATGTACCCAACACTTTAGTCATAGGTGACTCTATAGTCAGGCACACTGATGTCCCACTCACCAGGCTGAACAAGGAGAAAATTACAGTCAGCTGCCTGTCGGGTGCCAAGATCCGCCACATAACGCATGCAGTCAAGTCACTCCACAACAAGTACAAATACAACTCTGTCATTGTCCATGCTGGAGTGAATGACTTGAGATGTACCTCCCTGGACTACATGAAAAGAGACATGGAAGAGCTCTTGGATCATGTGTCCCAGGCAGGTATGACCCTAGCCCTGAGTAGCATCCTGCCTTCGCCCAAAATGATACCACAGTATAAGGATAAAATGATTGACTTAAACAATTGGCTAAGCTTTTGGTGTCATTCAAAGGGGATTCAGTATTTGTCTGCCTGGGAAGACATGATCGACAAACCACGATGCTTTGCCAGAGATGGTCTGCACCTGTCACCCCTGCGATTCAGGTTGCTGGCTAAAGCCCTTGCCATCCGTATAGTGCCTTTTTTTAGGCAAGGTTCAAAGGATAAAACCACCACCATAACAGACACAAGCATGCAAAATCTGAAGGTAATGCTAGAAGTCTAAACCTCAAAATGCACTCTCTCGAGGCACTCCTAAAAATGGAGAACATCGATTTCTGTGCAGTAACAGAGACCTGGTTCAAGGCTTCAGAGAGCACCCCTGCAATACCAGGCTACAATTTTTACCACACTTTCCAGCCACAAAACCAAGACCGAAACACTAAAGGTGGAGGAGTGTCCATATTTATCAAGGATATTCACACCTCCAGGCTAGTTGCCCAACACAATGCATCTGAAATTCTCCAGGTGCAACTAACACTAGGTAAGACTGCAATCCAAACTGTAGCTTGCTACAGATCCCCCACCATGCCCCAAGATGCTCACTACACCTTTCTAAACATTCTGGAAAATATTAAGATACAACCAAACACCCTAATACTGGGTGATTTCAACTACCCTGCCATTAATTGGGAAAACTACTTTGGTACCAACTCTTCCCAATGGTTCTTGGAATTCATAAATTCCCAACGCCCTGGATCAACTAATGCACTGTCCCACCAGGGGCTCCAATATCCTAGACCTTGTCATTACCAACATGGGCGATAGATGCTCCACATAAGTGGTCACCGCCTCATTGGTCAGGTCTGACCATAAGCAAATCACCTTTGACATCCACATCCCACCCCCACCCTCCCAGTAAGGAAACCTCCTTAAAAAACTTCTCCAAAGCCAACTTCATGCAACTCAAGTCAGAAGTGACAAACTTCACAACACCCATGCAGACGGGATCTGGAAGTTCGACTGCAGAATCCTACACTAAGGCACTGTATGAGCACATCCACTCGTGCATGAATCGTGCCATCCCAAATAGAACCAAGATGCTCTTCTCCAAAATAAGGAAGCCAATCTGGTGGTCCCCTGCTATAAACAAACTATGCAACAGAAGAAAGAAACTGTTGCAGAAAAGAGAAAAATCCCAGGATGCAAAAAACTACCTCACCAGCCTCGGTAAGAAGCTGAGATCACTCAAAATCGTCAAAAGCTAGTTACGAAAATAAAATTGCCAAAGTTTCCAAAGACAACCACAAGGCATTCTATAGTTATGTCACGAATCTAAATGGCAATGCTCAGATCTGCTCTGAGCTACAACAGAATGGCATTAAATATACTGATCCCAAGGATATTGCCAATATCCTGGCAGATCGATTTAGTGCCAACTTCACCCCCTCCTCTCACACCCTAAAGGGCCCATCTCAATACCAAAAGATTGCCAAATTCCGATAATCACGGCCACACAGTTAAAAACCGCACTCTCCAAAGCTAAGAATACAGCATCCATGGGACCAGATGACATCCCAGGCTGTGTACTACATGAACTACAAAATGAACTGGCACCTCACCTAAGTGTCATGCTTAATCATAGCCTCACCTCAGGCTTCGTGCCTACTGAGTGGCGCACAGCTACAGTTATCCCGCTCCACAAGGGAGGATCCACCTTGGATCCCAGGAACTACCATCCCATCAGTCTGACAAGCCTGATCTGCAAGGGCATGGAATGCATTATCATGGAACTTATAAACAAAGACATTGGCAACCTTCAAACACTGGACTCCACCCAGTTTGGGTTTGTGAAGGGCCGATCTTGTCTCCTGAATCTGATTGACTTCTTTGAATCAGTCTCCAGAACTGTGGACGAGAGTAAGGCGGTCCATACAGTCTATTTGGACCTCGCCAAAGCCTTCGACACCATCCCCCACTCTGGAATCATAGATACACTTACTAAGCTGGGCATAAATCCCTATGTCACTCGATGGGTTGCCAACTGGCTTACTGACAGAAGCCAGACTGTAAAAGTAGCCAACTCCAAATCCAGCTCCAGACAAGTGGAGTACCTCAGGGTTCAGTACTGGGACCACTCTTGTTTGGCATCTACTTCTCTGAAGTACAGGCCAACACTAAGGGACTCTGGCTAACAAAGTTCGCAGATGACTGCAAACTGGGAGCCATTACTGAATCCCCAAATGATGTGGATATTCTACAAAGGGGCCTTACAGAAACGGATGCCTGGTGCTAGAGCCATGGGCTCAAGCTTAATGCCAAGAAATGTATAGTTATCCCCTTTAGAAAAAAACATGTACCTATGAATTACCACATAAGTGGCAGGACACTAAACATCAAAAGTGTGATGAGAGACTTAGGGACACAGGTGGACAGTGGTCTCACTTTCGATAACCACATCGCCACAAAAGTCAGGAATTCCTTCTATGTGGCACACCTCATCACTAAGGGCTTTTCATCCAGAAAAAAGGAGGTCATTGTCCCACTGTACTCATCCCTCATTAGACCCATTATAGAGTATAATGCTCCGTTTGGTATGTACCTCATAAGACATCTGCAACAGCTGGAAAGGCCACAGAAATACCTCACTAAAAGAATCACAGGCCTAAAGCAGATGCCATATGCTGACCGTCTAAAAAAACTCCAGCTATACTCTGTGGCATATCGTCTACTCAGAGGCGATCTCTGCTTAACATACAAGGCCATGTCAAACCCTGAGCTGTTGGACATGCTCCACTTAAAGGATTCCCAATCCCTCGGAGCCACACACTCCAGGGATCTAAACCTTGTCATCACAATGAACAAAACATGCTGGAGGGATAGGTTCCTGACCCAGAGACTCCCCATACTCTGGAATAGACTGCCCATACATGTCAAGCAGAACACCTCCTTGGCCCCCTTCAAAAGGAACCTTGATGATTAGATGGGAGATAGGAAATTCACCCCGGGGATCATGTCAGTCGCCCTGCTAGACAGGGGTTCAGAGAAGTAAATATTGTGGGAAGAAATATCAAGGGAATTGTTATGGCTAGGCTTGCACAGGCCCTAGGGCCGATAGCCTATTTCCAACCTATGAACCAGGCATAAAATCTGCATAAAAAACAAAACCAAAAACCACTGTGAATAGCAATAAAAAGGACTCTATCAGTATTTAGCACTTTCATTCTTTTACTTATAGGACTTCATCAGAATGATTATCATCATTATTCTGATGAAGTTCTATAAGTAAAAGAATAAAAGTGCTAAATACTGATAAGAGTCCTTTTTATTGCTGTTTACAGTGGTTTTGGGTTTCGCTTTTTTATCAAGTATCAGAAGTACTGCAGCTTACAACCTATGGAAGGAAGCGAGAGGGAACATTACAAGTTACTCTAAGCACATGTAAAGAAAGAAAATGTACAGAAGAGATGAATTAGAGGAGGGAAGAGGACCCCAGCAGAGTCGTTTTAAGGAGAGTTGACTAATTCTAGAGGGAGGTGAGTTTTAAAGTTCAGAAAAAGAGCTGAGGGATGTAAGCAGAAGAATAAAAGGGCGTAGTGGAGGTGTTGAGGTTATAACACGAAGTACCTTTAAGAGGAAAAAATTAATTTCATGACAGTATAGCAAAGTTAAATTGCACCATAAATAAACTTGGATATACAGTTATTGTATATTTGAAGCAGACTGAGTTATCTTGCACAGATTGTTAAGCTTAACGGAGTAAAACTGTGTAGGAATACATAAATGGGTAAGGACAGCTAAATATTCAAACTATCAGTAGACTCACAAAACAAAAAGAGAAAAAAAAAGGCTATACAATATAATGAAATTCAGTACCTTAACAGCAAGAAAACAAACACCAAGCCTTTTCACCTGGACAGATTCAATTTTTAATCATTAGGAAAGCCTAAAGCAAGTCAAATGTAGAGCAATAGCCATAATAGGTTCATAGATTAGTAATAGGCTAATTGCCCTTGTGAGCCATTTTAAGCCTAGCCAATTATCCCCTATGAGACTCAAACCCTGTACATTATGCTTGTAAGGCAGACACCTTAACCATTAAGACACCCTCCCAACACTTGCAGTCAAGTCAATGATACTGTCTTCAGTGCAGGGTATTTGGTTACAAATTACATGCAGAAATAGCTGCAACAACATTACAGCCTTTTCTGGATGCTATTAGTTACAAAATGTCCATAAAAGAATGTATCTAGGGTAAACCAAAGCCAGGATAGTTATGACTAATATACAAAACTGTTTGAAATACTCTGTCACAGTAGTGCAATACCAGTGGACACTACGCACATAAATTCGACAGCAAGCCTATCTACTAAAATATAAAATAAAGAAAGGCAACAATCAGGAACCTGAATCAAGGACCAACAATGAAAACCAAGAGAATTTATTCACAGACACGTCCACTGACTAAGCGCTTTCACCTAAAAAGGCATCCTCAGAGTCAGTTGGAACATCACAATCAACATATAAATACATAATTAAAACTAATTAAATAATGACATCACATTTTAAATACACCAATGAGCCCAAGCACTGCCTCAACACAATTAAAGGTACAAAACCCATTCAAGTATAGTTCTGAAAATGTTGAACACTTGAAACACAAAATAATTCACAACAATTAAATACATACTATAACTTATACATATACACATACACTTATATATAAAAATAAATTAAATTAATATGAATTAAAATGCATATGCCTCAACCTGTAGACTTTAAAAAGTGATAACTCTGTTAAACAGAATAAAATAGATACAGTGTGCCACAATGCCATCCCCTTCAAATTAGATACAACTTGCTTTCTGTTTTAACACTGGTTTAATGGATATACATTCATTGATACCCGGGCACCTCGTGGCATTCAATCTCACCTGCCATTGAACTTCTAAGAGGGCCACCTTGTTACTTATATCACCCCCTTGATCATCATATACCCTGTCAATGACAAAAAACAAGAACTTTTAAAATTCTTGCAATAACAACTATGCAAAAACAAGCATTATGTGCATCCTTACTCTTTATGCTGCGTATATGCTCACTTATTCGATCTACAACCTACGTGTGGTCATCCCAATGTAGAATGCGTCACATGTACTACAAGAAGCCACATAAACTAAACATTTTGTATTACAATTACACTGACCTGGGCATGCAATTGTACGATCAAAGCCTTTCACAACCAGGTGTGTACCCTCACAAATAAATCTACAAACTCTACACCTACCACACTTAGACATAATTGATTTCCTGACCCTGGGCACCCTTTCCATAATTGCTTTTAAGTTAACACCTTTGCTAAACACAATCCTAGGTGCCTTCCCAGGATAGTTATGACTAATATACAAAACTGTTTGAAATACTCTGTCACAGTAGTGCAATACCAGTGGACACTACGCACATAAATTCGACAGCAAGCCTATCTACTAAAATAAACTAGCTGGTCTAGAAAGTCATGAAAGACCAAACACAACAAGTAAAGCAACAGCAGGTGCTGGGAATGTGAGAGTTTATCTTTAGAGAATTACAGCAAGCACTCAATTCCCTGAACCTACTTGGACAACGCTGGTATCCACTTGAGGGGGGACAGACAAGAGAGTCAAAGATGGCGCTGAACACTACAGTAGGGTAACAGCGCAATGCATCATGGGAGCCAAAGGTCTACGAGACAGGGGATAGGACAAAAAAAAAAAAAAAAAAAAAAAAAATCAACGCTTATGGAGATAATGACCTGGAATTTGAGTTGCAGCATTAAAAAAAAAAGATACCCAGGTGAACTAATCCTGTAAAACACTCGGGTAAGCAAATATATGATATGAAATTATCTTATTTATGCTTTAACACACTAAACTTATAGCATCTAGTGGAAATTGTAAGGCAAACCAGAGAAATTCGGAACATAGTTGCTTGGAGTATGGGGAAAGCTAGGGAGGGGCTAGAATTCCAGAGTCGATCCAGTGCTGTGCAGTTAGTAGTCAGTGAATACAGATTTATTTTGAATATTAAGGGTTCAGAGACTGATGAAATATACAATTATTTATTATTTCAGGGTTTCAGCAATTTAGAGCACCAAGTTGCCTTAGGGTGTTAAAGATGAACGAGTTTGCCCACTATCCGTGGGTAGGGGTTGAAGTAAGTACCAGAAGTATTACAGCTTACAATAATTACTTATTACTTCAGGGTTTCGGCATTTTAGAGCACCAAGTTGCAGCAGGGTTCTCTATATTATGAGAATATCTAGCAGTTTGTATTGCACATAAGTTTCTTGTGAACTGACAAGTTGGTTGTGATGTGTTATTGTTACTGCACTATTGTTTGGTTATCACAAGACTTGTCAGCATCTTGCATGCTTGCAATTAACACCAGAGTTCGAGAGTCTAATTGCTTGAGGGAAAAAAGTGTTCTTGAACCTGGTCATTTCACAGCGTATGATGTGGTATCTTCTTCCAAATGACAGGTATGTGAACAGTTCAAAACAGGATCACTTGTTATTTTTGTTACTCTGTCCTAACATGATGTCGTGTATAGATCCTTTATCACTTGAAGTTTGGATTCAGTTATTTTCTCCACAACTTGATCTTTTGTAGGGCTTTTTGATCTGCAGCTGAACAGCTTCTGTACCACATTGTGAGGCTGCACGTTAGGATAATTTCTATGGTACCCCTGTAGAAGGTGGAGAGGACAGAGGGAGGTAGGTTTGCTTTCCTCAGTCTCCTCAGGAAGGCATTCTGAAGGAATATAGACAGCCTGAAGAGTTACCAGATATTGGACAGCCAGATCCCAAACCTGAACAGCTAGTCTGCACAAGAGGTAAGACTACACCTCCACTTGCTGGTTGATGTACCATAACACTGTGGTATTGTCTGTAAAGACTTTGAAGGGCCTTGGAAGGAAGAAAGAATGAAAAGCAGAAGAGCCCTCATCTCTTTGATGTTCATATGGTTTTTCCTCTGATGAGGACTGAAAGAAGCTCCCCACTCCACATCTGAGGCATCTACAAAGAGTTACTGAGAGGGGGACAGGAGGCTCAAAAGGATGCTCTGGGTTGAGAAATAGTTGATGACTCCACCACTGAAGCTCTAGCCAGAGACGTGAAAGAAGAGGAATCAGAAAGTCGAAAGGAAAATAATCTTGAATCCAGACTGATTTTAGGAACCACAGCAGCTTTCTCCTATGAAGCCTGGTTAGAGGAAGCGTAGGAGTAGTGGAAGCCATGGACCCTACAAGTCCTTAGAAATTCCCTGGCTGTAACCAAGACCAGAGGAAGAAGAGACTGAAAAAATGCAATTAGAGTTAAAGCCTTTGGAGGAGGCAGGGATGCCAACAAATATGATCCTGAGAAGGAGTCAGGAAGGATTTTTTTTTTAAAGCAATCATACATCTACATAAATGAAAACAAACCATACTGACATAATTTTAGTTGCAAGCATATACATCACAAACCATAGTGACATAATTTTAGTGGCAAACATTATACACCACTTATAATCTACCCAATCATTGTCAGAAAAACATTATATAGTCCCCTTTAAATCCTGCCTTCTTTTAAACCTCATTCCTCCTGTTTGTACTATTCCCACAATTCCCATTTTTATCTATGCTATTTGCTCCTACCCTTTTCTAAAGATGATGTTCTATCTCTGTTACTATATTTACTACTTCTAGTACAGCTGGTTTAGACTTTGATTTCCATTTTCTAGTAATTGCTTTTTTGGCAGCCACCAGTATTACACCCAGCAAGGACTTACTATGCCCAGGCAATTCGTATTCTGTATCATAGCACAGAAAAATCATTTCTCTACATACACAAATTTGCTCACCCAGTATCTCTGACAGAGTAGTCTGCAGAAAATCTTTAAAGTCTGCCAACTAAAAACACTCCTAGAAAATATGTTCACAATTAACTTTTTCTTCCCACATCACACCTCCAACATTTGCTGTTTACCTGAGGAAAAAATCTCTGGAGTCTACTTGGGGTATAAAAATACTGGGTCTATATTATATTCCTGAAAGCTGACAATACTGAAGCTGATATCGTCGACACGAGAATAGCGAAAGCGCACATCATCAAACATGTAAACGGAAATCTCCATAAGGTGAGATTTCCGTTTACTGCAATGTAGCGCAGTCTCGGAGTTGGTATATTTAAGTAGCGGGGGGTGTGGGGGTGCAGCCCCAATGTGGGGGGTGCAGGACGGCTTACCCCCCTGCTTAAACTCATTGGGATACTTTTTGTTATTTTTATAAGTTCGATATTTGAAGACACTGACCATACGGTGTTCGATGTTTTCAACAGATCTTATAATATAGACCCAAAAATACCTATGTAAACATTTCCAAGCAAAACTCCTAAATCTTCTAGATTTTATTGCATATTTGGGAGGCATACATACATCTCCCATTGCTTCTTTGTGGATTGCTTATCCAATCTCTCTTCCCAATCCTTTCTAACCTCCTCTCATTGATTATTATACATATCATGCAATAGTTTACATGCTCTACTAATTATTCCTTTTGTAACAGCAGCTTCTGTACTAGATTCTACTAAAAACTCTACCAGTGCTGGTCTTTTGTTTAGGACCCCCCATTTCCCTCTGTCTACAATTTGATATCAATCCTTGTATGGAAGGCAATCACTAACCTGCAGTCCAAATAAATACTTGGTGTCTTCCCATTTTAGTACCTTGCCCTCTCTGTGTATTTACTCCCAATTCCTTGGTTACTTTGCCAGTTTTCTCCAAGAACTTCCAGCCCCTCTTGCCTATTTTCTGTATCCCTAATTGCAATTATTCCTATCAGCAGAATCTACTTTCTCAATTCACATGCTGGCGTAGTTCTTAGAATACTTTTTGCTACTTTATGAATATAATGTTCTGTATGATTACTGCTATTGTCCTTAAAGATCTGCATCCAAAATCCTAGTGTCTCCTTGCTTCTTGAGCTTCCCTGCTATTTCATCATCATCGCTTTGTACTTTGAATTATAGGTTTCTGCTACTGCTACATATAGGAGCCTTAACTGTGTAGCTCTGAAATACCGTTTCAAATCTGTTAATCCTAGTCCGCCCTGTTCTACTGGAATATTCATTTTATCCCACTTGACTCTCACCATCTTCCCCTCCCAAATAAAATCCTTCGGTACTTTATTAATGGCTATTCACAACTTCTCCTCTGGTTGATAAAAATATGCTTGACATGTGTGTTAAGACTAACGGGTCTAAACATTTTAACTGCTTGTATCTTACTATCTTCCAGACTTCCACAGGAATACCATCTATTCCTGGGGACTTTCCTGTGGATTAGTTATACATCACCATTTTTAGCTCATCTCCTCCTATACTAACTGTTAGTAATTTAACCTCATCTACCTCTAACCTTGGCATATTTAATTCTTCCATAAACATTTCAGTTTGCACCTTTTCTTGATTTCCATAGCTCTCTGCTTTATACAGACCTTCACAGAATTGCTGAAATATTTCTAACACCTCTACAGGATCTCTTGTTATCTTCCTTGTTGTAGGTTCCCTAAACTTGGCGACAGCCCTTTCTAATTTCTGTTGCCAGAGTCATTGCGTTAAAAGTTTTTGTGCTCGGAGTTATTATCAAAAAAATTTGTTTAACAGCAATCTATCTAAACTCATGCATATTATTGAGGTAATCCCTTATTTTCTACTTAGCAGGTGCTCCTCTTCTTGTTCTGTGAGATTCCCCCTATTTCTGCAATACATTAACATTTGTCAATCTCTCTAAATAATTCTTGTTACTTCTTAACCATATCTCTCTCTCTTATTTCCACCCTGTTTTTAAACTCCACTTTAATTGTATTCCACTCCCTAGATATATTTTCTGAAGAAATTTCTATCTTCTCTAATAGCTCCTGTATAATTTCTACTACCCATTCCTTAAATTTCTCTCTTTTCAATAGATATGTGGAAAAGCACCAGTGTCTCATTTTTATTTCATTACTCTGTGTTTTTAGTTTAGTTATTATTGGTGCATGATGTGAAATAGTTACTGGGTGCATATGAAGACTTTCAGTTAAAAGCACATGCTCCTGTGAAATATAATTTCTATCGAGTCTAGCCCTGTTATTACACCATGGGGAATAATATGTAAATTATCTATGTTTCTGCTACTGAATCACGTCTTCCATGTCACGTATTTTCGTAATCTTCTTTAGAATCTACCGACTTTTGTTATATTTTATCTTCTAGGTACCCCAGATACATCCTCACTTATTGCAAATCAAGTTTCATTGCCCACCTTATAAGTAATCTTCCCTGCTGAAAGTTGATTTCTTCCAAAATTTTCTTAACAACAGTGATTGATATCAGGGTATGGGCAAAGAAAAAGGGATAGGGGAATACAAAAGGAAAGGCCTGCTCTGGTAGATATTTTAATTTGAATCTAGAAGAAAAGCTGCTGATAAAAAACAAATAGTACACTAAGTATAGTACACTAAGTATAGGAACCAATCACAGAAGATTAGGAAGAGGGACTGGATAAGCAATTAACAAGGAAACAATGGTAGGACATATGTATGGCCTCCAATTATGCAACAGTCTAGAAGATTTAGGATTTTTTTTTAGATGTGTTTGCATATATAATTGTGCATTCCAAGCAGACTACAAAGAATTTTCCCTCAGGTATATGCCAAATGTTGAAGGTGAGAAAGGAAAGAAAGAGGTAACTGGGAAAGTACAGTTGTGTACACTTACCATAAATGTAGATGTTCAAGTGTATTCACTGCTGCAGTCATCACATTTGGGTTATCCCTGCCAGGTTAGCCCTCGGCTGGCCCGAATACTAGAGGCTTAGTATTTCTGTGTCAGTTGCTGTCGCTTCAGGACTGACAACAGGTCGCCAGTAGTATAAAGTAAGGCAGAAGACGCCATTACATCAGTTTTTCTTGCCCTAAACTGTCAGAAGCCCCCAAGTAGGAGCCAAGTTCTGGTGGAAGAACCCCACTAGTAGAAAGTAAATACCAATACGTCCCTTGTAAGGAAAGAGAAGAAAAAAGGGGGATGGAGGGAGAGAAACCAGGACTGCAACAGTGAATACACTCGAACATCTACATTTATGGTAAGTGCACACAACTGTACTATGTTCTTCGTGTTTCACTGTTGCAGTCATCACATTTGGGTCGATTCCCAAAGCTGAGGAAATGGGTAGAGGCAGTCAAGGAAACTAGGGGCTGGCTAGGATGCCCTGCAAGACTGCAGAGGCAAACCCTGCCCTGGATTTGGAGAAGAGAGGCAGGTGGTAATGTTTGGCAAAAGTGTGAACAGATGTCCAGGTGGCAGCCTCCAGGATGTCCCTGGTGGGGACTCCTCTGAGGAAAGCTGCAGAGGTGAAGGCTGCTTTCGTGCAGTGAGTCCTGACCCCCTTGGGGGAAGGCTTTCCATGTTTGTAGCAGAAATGGATGCAGTGTGCTATCCATTTGGAAATGGCTTGTTTGGAGATGGCTTTGCCATCTGCCCCAATAGCAAAGCTAACCAGCAATTGATTAGACTTTCTAAAGGATTTAGTCCTGCCTAGACAGAATCTGAGCCACCTGTGCACATCTAGAGTGTGCAGGATCCTTTCCCCCTTGTTCTGGGGATTAGGAAAAAAGGTGGGAAAATGAATGGATTGGCTGAGTGCCACAATGGACACCACCTTGGGCATGAAGGATGGGTTCATCCTGAGGGATACCCTGTAAGCATGGAAGACGAAGAAGGGTTCCACAGCCATGAGTGCTTGCAGCTTGGAGACTCTTCTGGCTGAAGTGATGACCAGAAGGAAAGCAGTCTTCCAGGAGAGAAATTTTTAGCTCTGCAGAATAAGCTGGTTTAAAGGGGGGGGGGGCAGGGTGAGCTTTACCAACACAAAGTTAAGGTCCCAAGCTGAGGTTGGTACTCTTCTGGGTGGCCTCAAGTTTCTAGCCCCTCTTAGGAACTGTTTGATCAAGGGGTGTGAGAAAATGGGCTGCTTAGTGGGAAAATGAGCAGAGATAGCAGAGACATGAATTTTAATAGAGGAAAAAGAGAGAGAGTCCACTGTGTAGTAGGTCAGCTAAATAATCCAGGATGAGAGGAAGAGCTGTGTCTTATTGGCTCCCTTAGCCTGAATCCATGTGCAGAAACTTTTCCATTTGTTACCATAAGACTTTCTAGTGCTAGGGTGTCTGGCCACACGTATAACATCTATAACCTGTTTACTGAGTTTGGCAGATGGATCGGGGTTAGGGAATAAGCCAAGCTGCCAAACTGAGTGTCTGCAATTGGGGATGCATGACTTTCCCTTCCCTCTGGGTCAGGAGGTTTGGAATAAGAGGAAGATGCCATGCTAGCAATGGGAACAGACTGTGCAGCAAGGGGTACCAGTGCTGGCAAGGCAAGTCTGGATCTATAAGAATTGTCCTTGGCTTTTCCTCCTTTATTTTGAGCAGAACCCTGGGGATGGGAGGTAGTGGAGGAAAGGCATAGACCAATAGATTAACCCAGGGGAAGGACAGGGCATCCACTTTTGAAGACATGCAGTGATGCTCCCTGGTGCAGAATTTGCTGAGCTGATGGTTGGTGTGGGAGGCAAAGAGGTCAACCTTCGGGGTGCCCCATTTCTGAGTTATTAGGGTGAAGGCTCTTCTGTTGAGCTGACACTCATGTGGGTCCAGAAGATTTCTGCTTAATTGGTCTGCCAGGGAGTTGAGAGAACCTGGTAGGAACTGTGCTAACAGGTAGAGTTGCAAGGCAGAGGCTGTGTGCCAAAGGGTCATGGCCAGCCTGAACAAAGGGTAGGAGAGAGTCCCTCCTTGCTTGTTTGTTGATATACCACATTACAGTGGTGTTGTCTGTTTTGATCAGGACAGCCCCTGGGGAGAGAAGGGGCTTGAAAGCTAACAAGGCGTGCTGGACAGCCATCACCTCTTTTTGGTTGATGTGCAAAGGGATTTGCTGTGTGCTCCATTGGCCCTGTATACACCTGCCATCCAGGTGTGCACCCCAGGCATAGTCTGATGCATCTGTGGTGAAGATCTGGGAGGGTGGTGGTGAGAAAGATAGTCCCTTGTTGTGGAAGCATGCTGTTGCCCACCAAAGAAAATCTTTTCTGAGGCAAGGAATTATAGATACAAGAGTCTCCAGGTCCTAAGTGTTGACACCAAAGTCTTTTTAGGTACCATTGAAGTTTCCTCATATGTAGTCTGGCATATGGAATGAGTAGCATGCAAGATGCCACAGACCCCAGAACTTGCAGGATCTTCCTTGCAGATAGCTGGGGTCTGGCGGCTAGTTGAGAGAAGTAGGCTGTCAGGAAAATTTGCTTTTCTGCTGTAAGGAATGCCATCTGGGATGCTGTGTCCAGGATTGCTCCCAGGAATATAATCCTTTGGGTGGGCACCTGTTTGGATTTCATTTCGTTGATTGTGTACCCCAGGGAGGTTAGTAGGGACCTTACAAAGGCCAGGTGCTTGAGCAGCTTTACCTGGCTGTCTGCCTGAGTTAGGGAGTCGTCTAAGTATGGGTAAATCTGGTTATTCCTTTGTCTGCAAAAGGCAATGGCCAGAGCCAGACATTTTGTGAAAACTCTGGGAGCAGCAGATAAGCTAAAGGGAAGCGTAGAGAACTGAAAGTGCCGAGATCCTACCCTGAAACGGAAATATTTCCTGCAAGATTCCCCGATAGGAATGTGGAGGTAGGCCTCTTTTAGATCTAGGGTGGCTAGCCAAGCATCCTTGGAGAGCATGGGTAGCACCTGCTGGAGGGTGAGAATTTTGAATTTTGGGATCACCAGGAAGATGTTTAGAATGGACAGTTCGAGAATGGAGTACCAGGTGCCCTCTTTTCTGGGTACCAGAAAAAGTCTGGAGTAGAAACCTTGGCCTCTGTTCTGCAGGAACGTGCTCTACTGCTCTCACAGAGAGGGCAGGGAAAGGACTTGCTTTTTGCACATCAGCCCACTGGTTTGAAGATGGACCTGGGAACCCTTTTGGGGTAGAAAGGGTGTGGTAAGAAAATTCGTATCCCTGGGACACTATGTTGAGAACCGATTGGTCATTGGTAATGGTGGCCCAGGTGCTTGCGTGAAAGGAGAGTTTTGAAGTGGAGGTAGTCCACTGCTTAGATCTCTGCATTCCCTGTGGCTGCTGTCGGGGGGGGGGTCTCTGGTTCCCAGGGTCTGGGCTGGACTGGCTACCTAGTGCAGGAGGGAGGGTGTCAGGAGTCTAGCTGGATTCCAGGAAAACATCCTCCACAACATCCAGGACTGTGGGAATGGCCAAGGGTCTGTGCTGTGGAAGATCTAAGAATTCCCTGAGTCTCTTTTTAGACTGAGGGTAGTCCTGACTCTCCCATTGGAAATGCTCCCGTAAGGTATGAAGGGTTTCTCCAAAGGAAAAATCCTCTGGGGAGAGGTGGAAGGGATGGAATCCTCTGCATCAGAATCCTCATAAGGATAGAGGGGTTGCATGTCTTCATATTCAGATGCATCAGAGTCATCTGACTCTTGTTCAGACAAAACTACAGGGGACAGATCTCTTTTCCTTTCAGAGGGGTTAGCTTGGCTTCCCCTGATCAGCATGATAAGGTCTTCCACCATTTTTATCATTTGAGACTGAGGCAATGAAGCAGGTGCCTGAGATTGGGTTGTCGGTTTCTTGGGTGTGGTTCATACCCTGGGCCTACGAAACTCGGTCATTTTCAAAAGAACGGTAGTCGCAAAAGAAGACGTCGGTTTGTGTTGAGAATCAGTAGTGGAAAGGACTTCCTAGGAAGCCGGTGCCTGCTCAGCAGCTCTGGTCCCATCCGTGGTAGAGATGAGTGCAAGATCCTTAGTCGAAGAGTTTTGCGGGATACCGTACTCCGAAAGGGTCTCGGTAGCTGCCTGTGAATCCACAGAATCGGGCATCAGGGGCTGCTAAAGCACCTCAGTGAGGACCGGAGAACTGACTACTAGCTTAACGGAAGCATTGTTGGTAGGTTTGGAGCTGTGCGGTCTGTCTCTGTCTTTAACTTTATGTTTTTTCAGAGGATCTGCTGTTGGATGGCTTACTGAAGCCATATCGGAGTTCAGGGACTGTAAGCGAAAATATCTAGCTACAATAATGGTCCGATGATGGATAGTTTTGGCATTGAACAAAGCACAGAAGCGAAAGTGGGAGACGTCATGCTCTGGGCATAAACAAGTGACTCAGTAAGAATGAAAGTCTCGGTGTGGTATTTGCTTTCCACAGGCAAGACAACTGTCAACTTTTTCTGACATTGGTTAGTGCAAGAAAAAAGGATCCCTAATGGGGTACTTAGCTTTAGAAGACTTCAGCTTCAAATCAGTAGATGAAACTCAGGTAGCGGCCGACCGGCACTCGTGCAAACTGCTTCTACTTTGGGCTCCATGGCAAGAAAGACTGATGTAATGGCATTGGCTACCTTACCTTATACTGCTGATGTCCTGACATCAGTCCTGAAGCGACAGCAACCAATGCAGAAATACTAAGCCTCTGGTATTCGGGATGGCCGAGGGCTACCCTGGCAGGGATAACCTAAATGTGAGGACTGCAACAGTGAAACACGAAGAACATCATATGTTTTGGTAGTGTAATGAGTAGGTGGACTTCAAAAATTTCCTACAGACTACTCTGTCAAATACTGGGTAAGCAAATAGGTGTAACTAAGGAAATTATTTTTTTTTTTAGCTAGCATACAGGATCTGAATTGCTTAGATATAGTAAGACCTTGTTAAGTTTAATTATGATGGTTACCAAAAAAGCAATTACTAGAAAATGGAAATCAAATCTAAACCAACTATATTTGAAGTACTGAATATAGTAACACAGATAAAAGAAGTGCAAGTGGGATCTTTACAAAAGGGTTGGAGCAAACTACATAGAAAAAAATAGAAATTGTGGTAACAATACAGAAGAAAGTTTTACGGGAGGTGTGAGGTTTAAGGGGAGGCATGATTTGAGCAGTTTATGTAACAATGGATTGATGATAATAATGAAAAGAATATACAATGCATGTGATACATATAATGTTCATTGCTGGGAACATCTTAATGTCTTTTCTTTTATATAAATGAACATTTGTCTAGGTCTTAAGTGATGACTCGATGGTGTTAAAAAAAAAAAAAAAAAAACAGCTGATTCGAAGATCTGAAATTTAGTTCTGTCACGATATTACCAGATCTATCTATAAACAATGTATGGAGCATCCTTTTACCCAGTTTGCTTAATGTTTTCTTTTTGTAGAAAAAAGAAGGGGCAACCATGGGACCAGAAGTTTGTTCCATGGTCAAGATGAAAATGGTGCCTCTTTCCCATGGAAAAAAAGCACAAGAGCCAGTAAAAATTTAGTCTTTAAAATTCACCGTGTTCACATACAAACACAGTAAAAAACATATTAAAACAATGTTAGTCCCAAAAGGGAAAATAAACAAATTCTCCACAGGAAAAATAATGTTTTCAATTACTTTATACAACTTTTAAGCTGACAGGAAAAAAGTGTGCTGCCATTCAAAAGAACAGTTAACTCTTGTGACAGCCCATTAAAAACATTTTTTCCTGAACAGTGAAGTACAGTAAACAAACTTTTTTTTTTTTTTTTTTAAACTGTGAAAGTTTCTTCCTCAAAGGAAACTCATCTGCCCAGCAAAGACACAACAGTCGGCCATCGATTCTCAAAAGCCTGCAGAGGAGCACCATCATCAACAGCAGGAAAGCTCTGGTGGTTTTGGCACACAACCACTCTCCATACTAAAAAAGGCAACCAAAACTGAAGAAAAAAAACAGCAAATGGACTCCAAGGAAGCAACCAGCTTACAAAATTACCACGAGTTTACCTAGGTTTAGTCTTTAATCAGACTTCATCAGAACACAACTGATACAAATAAAAAACAACCTTTTATACATACTTAAAAATGACATCATCAGATGATCAATTAGTCAATTGAATAATTACTATGAAGGCCAGCATTCAAAATAAAATAAAAGCAGTAGTACAAACATCACTAGAAAAATATGTGCAATGCATAAGTTAGAAGCAGCCCAAAGGGGACTATCTTAACACACAACCAATCATCTAATCAATAAACATTAATATAAATAATAATGAAAAAATAAAAAAGTGCATAAGATTTAAAAACAAAAAATAATAAACATTAAACATTGAAACAGACATCATGATAGATAAAAATATTAATAATTATGTGCTTTAAATAATGCATTTGTTACCCCTTAATAACATTCAACCTAATATATTCTTTAATCTTAAAATGGGCATAATGCTAATGCAGTCATTAATGCCTGGAAATTCTAATGCATTAAGTTTCAACTGCCATTTCATCTCACATATGTCTAAGTGCACCTCCAGCTTCCTTCCATAACTATCTACCATTATCTGTTGAATAACAGTAAATTTAAAAGTATGCCCACTGTTGGTGTCAATATGCCTATACAAAGCATTCGTCTTTTTCTTCAATCTAATATCTGACTGATGCTCAATAATTCGCTCTCTTAACGCCCTGCACGTCTTCCCAATATAAAAGGCCGGACACTGCATACACACAGTGCCACATACACTACACTCATACTATGACAATCAAAATGAGCCCCAGGCCTAACTGTAACTCCAC
This sequence comes from Protopterus annectens, assembly GCF_019279795.1. NCBI lineage: Eukaryota > Metazoa > Chordata > Ceratodontiformes > Protopteridae > Protopterus > Protopterus annectens. The sequence goes on from NC_056744.1 coordinate 730,121,599, forward strand.
ATCATCCCTTTCCAATAACTGTTTAAAGGAACGGCCTTTCCTAAAGACACATTTGGGTGGCCTCCCCAACTTCCCACTAACCAATTGATCCAATTTAAAAAATTTCCAATTACTGGTGACAATCTCAACAATATGAGGCGCGTCAAAGGAATAGGTCATAATAAAATATAGTGGATTATCACTACTGACCTGCGTGCATGATCCTTCACTTCCAGAATTAATGTTCCCCATACAAGCACTCGTTCCATCCACAATATTGATAGCCACATGCTCTTGTCCATTCTCAGGCTTCCCATGTAACAAAGCCAAATAAATACCATTGATCCTCTTTAATTTAACCTCATCTGCAATACAATTACATAATGCTGTTGGATAACCACACCTGATGATCAGTTTAATAAATTCAACTTCCTTAAGAAAGTCCACATCCAAACTAGTCATTCTCGCTGCCCTGACCATGTGCCCTTTAACAATTGCCTTCTTTTGATGGTCAGGGTGACAGCTTGAATAGCTCAAATAAGAATTTGAAAATGTGGCCTTTCTATGAATGGTAGATATCAATCCAAAATCAACTGGGTTGACAGTCAAATGAACGTCCAAATAATCAATTTCAACCTTACTCATGTTATGAGTAAATTTTAAAAATTCAACAGAATTATTAACATAATCCATAAATACTGTGAACTCATCAATTCCACCATCCCAGATGATAAACAAATCATCTAAGAAGCGGGTATAAAAACTGATGTGGAGCATAAACTGGCTGTTAAAAAGAAATTCTTGCTCCTAGTATGCCATTACGTAGTTGGCATACACCGGGGCACAAGCCGCCCCCATTGCAACACCAGTTGTCTGCTTATAATAACTTCCCTCAAACTGAATGAAATTGTTAGTAAGGACGACTTCCATTAAACCCACCAACAGATTAATTCTGTCCTGATCAAACAAACGTGTTTTTAGCAACTGACATTCCAACCATTCAAGCCCTGTTGAGGTGGGAATAACAGAAAACAAATTTACAACATCGACTGTTATCATAATGGTATCATTAGTGAATTTAACACCTTTTAACCTCTCCAAAAATTACCACGTGTCTTTGGTGATATAATCAAATACCTTTAAACCCTTTTGTAATTCAAAATCCAAAAATTTACTTATAAAGCAGGTTTTACTGCGCTTACCATCAACAATAGGCCTAAATGCCAAATTATTTAAACCTTTGTGGATCTTAGGTATTCCAAAAATCCCGCTCACCATGGGATAATCATTTATCAGGTACCTATACTCAACTTCATTTATGTGCCCTTGCCAGAGCAAATCCTCAATGTACAAGCTGACCTTACTGTAGGCAATATTAAGTTCATTAAGGCTGACTTCCTCATAAGTATCCGTCGCCAACAATGCCATAATACTATTTACGTAATCAACCCCGTCAATGGGCACTAAACCATTACCCTTATCAGGCTTCATAAATCTGATAGCTCTATCATTTACTAATTCGTCAAATAACCCATGCTCTTCATAGGTCAAATTATCCATTCTATCAAAAGCCCGCTTATTGTATGGACACCTTGCCTGCCTAAAGTGCTCCCTAATGTCAAATTCTCATATCCTTTTCATAAGCATTGATCACACTGTTGCTCAAGGGCATATACTTACTTGGTCTTTTTAACATCAGACCAGCTTCATTCCTATTTACACCATCAAACACCAATTTCAAGTTCATTTTCCTCACCAACATTTTAAGGTCAACTAAAGTGTCACTCAAACCACCCCTAGCTAGGGGAACAAAAGTTAACCCTTTAGCTAGTAATTCAACGTGTCGCTCGTTGATAACTTTGCTGGAATAATTATATATTTTAAAATCATCAAACCTATTAGCTATAATAATAGGGTTACTAAGCCCATAATCAAATGCTGTTGCAGCCTCACCATCAATTATTTGTATTAATTCCTCAATACCACACTCAATACTACACTCATTCACAGTGTTCGTAGCCACATCCCCAGAATCTTGCATATTTTGGCAATTCACATCACTAATCAAAGGGTGGTAATCATTATCTAACTGCATAGGCACCCCACTATGATTTATGGGAAATGAATACAAGCTAACATTCAGCAGAGAGGTAAACCCAACATCAGTATGATCAACACCATTACTGATAGTTACATCACTAGTAAAAACCGTAGGTGAAACAGCTTCATTACAAAGTGAAGACTGTTGTGTGTTAACGCAGAGTACACCTGCTGTTGATAACAATTTTGACTCACCTAATGGTTCTAATTCACTCATACATACATTATCATCTCTCATCAAAAGTGAACTATGCCCAAATCCATAGTCGCAGCTCGTATTCAATGATATGCCACCCATGTGCGTATACTCAAACGCACACTCATGTTTACCAACCAAATCTAAATATAAATTGCCATTAAATGTTTCAACCGAACTGTTGCTGTAAATATCTGCAACGCTATTACAATCGTCAATACATTGCGAAAGTTGCAAAGCCTCCAAGGAAAATCTAATAACATCAACAAAATTGGCCTCATTACAAACATGATTTTGTCCAAAATGACCACAAAATGTTCCAACATTACAATTGTCCAGGTACTCATGCACTTCGTCAACAAGGGAAGAAACAGAAGCAGAAGCATCCCAAATACAATTAATGTTTTGAATTGAAGAATAAACAGCATCGTACCCAACACAAGAATCATCAATTGACTGTGGACATTGCTCAGCGTCTGCTACAAAATGATTAATTTCATCAAAGCCCACACAATTCAGTTGCTCAATGCCACTGCTAACAATCACTTCGTTAGCGTTTACACATGCATTTTCACCCAGACCAAAAAGCTGATGCGTTCCACAAGTGGGAAGATTAAGTGAAACGTCACCAGAAAAGTCAAAACTATTGCTAGTAACATCTGTGATTCGTGCTGCTGAACGCTCATTCCATAATAAAAAAGTGAAGTGACTGGTGTCAACAGCATCAAAACAATCATAACGGGATCTACAGTTAAATAAACTAGGCTGAAGCGAGAAACGCGTTGAATTTAAAGGCTCACCTATACGGCCAAAATCATTACCAAGCGTTATGTTCTCCATTGGGCCCGATTGGCCCTGCTGGTTGAATTGCTGAAATTCGTTGATTTTGGCTTTGCGCCTTGCCTGACGTAATCGCTGAAGCCGCTTGGTTCCTGCAGTTGGTTTCGACCACGTATCCTCTCTGACCTTCTCGGCTCTACAGCTAAAGGGAAATCAGCACATTCAGGCTCACCATTTATGTCTTCTTCCATTGGCGTCACTTCCGGATCCCTGTTGTAACCACTTTTGCTTAAAGGGACTCTGCCATAACAGTTACCTTCAGACATGGGGTAAACTTGGTTTCGTCTATACTCGTTGCTGTCCCTTTCAATTTTCTTAGCCTTAGCCTTTCTAGCATATATAGATTCACATTGACTGTTCACATCTACCAGCAGATTATTATAATTTATTAAATAATGGTCAAAATTTAAATCAGTGGTAATTGCCTCATTTACTGTTTCCAGCTCACTCAATAAGGAAGCAATTTGCTGGTCATTGTATTTAATAATGATAGCAAGAAGCTCAAGCCCCATTTTATCATATAACTTGTGCACTTCTTCCAACATATCTTTTTTAGTTGCAATCCCATTGGGATACTTCCAGGCCCGCAGACCATTAGGTACACAACCACAGTCAATGTTTTTCTGTAAATACCCATTTTCAATCTGCAATTTTTTGAGCATAAATAACTTTTTTTCAAATTCATTTAAACGCTGTGCCATGGGTTTAAAGTCATTTCTTTCAACATTCACCACCACCCCACTTTGCTGAAAATTAAAGTCATTAACTCTCCACTTATTGGCATCAAAGTCAGATAAAATATTACCATCTGAATTGCTAGAGGTGGACGGATTCGCAGCCCTCACTCCAGTATTCACCTCAGGAGAACTACGTCCCACACTTACAACAGAGGCAAACTCACGCCTTCCACCTGGTTTAGGTCCAAACTTGTTGCCATTATTCTCCTTTTGCTGACCTTCTACCAAACACTGAATTTGCTTAGAATGCTCAAGCAATTTCTGGTTAATAGCTTCCAATAAGCCCAAAATGTCTGGTCCAACACCACCACTCTCCATACTAAAAAAGGCAACCAAAACTGAAGAAAAAAAACAGCAAATGGACTCCAAGGAAGCAACCAGCTTACAAAATTACCACGAGTTTACCTAGGTTTCGTCTTTAATCAGACTTCATCAGAACACAACTGATACAAATAAAAACCAACCTTTTATACATACTTAAAAATGACATCATCAGATGATCAATTAGTCAATTGAATAATTACTATGAAGGCCAGCATTCAAAATAAAATAAAAGCAGTAGTACAAACATCACTAGAAAAATATGTGCAATGCATAAGTTAGAAGCAGCCCAAAGGGGACTATCTTAACACAAAACCAATCATCTAATCAATAAACATTAATATAAATAATAATATAATAATGAAAAAATAAAAAAGTGCATAAGATTTAAAAACAAAAAATAATAAACATTAAACATTGAAACAGACATCATGATAGATAAAAATGTTAATAATGATGTGCTTTAAATAATGCATTTGTTACCCCTTAATAACATTCAACCTAATATATTCTTTAATCTTAAAATGGGCATAATGCTAATGCAGACAATGGTAGATAGTTATGGAAGGAAGCTGGAGGTGCACTTAGACATATGTGAAATGAAATGGCAGTTGAAACTTAATGCATTAGAATTTCCAGGCATTAATGACTAATAAATCTAATGATTTGTAGATCCAGTTTCCATTCGTGTGGGTCCATAAGATTTCTGCTTAGTGCGTCTGCCAGAGTATTTTGCTTTCCTGGCAGGAAGTGAGCTTGTAGATGTATTTGGTAGGTCAAGGTCATGTTCCACAATGCCATGGCTAGTCTGCAAAGGGGGTAGGGAATGGGTACCCCCCCCCCTGCTTATGTGCCACATGACTGTGGTGTTGTCTGTCTATCAGTAATTGTCCTGGATGAAGATAGTCCTTGAAGGCTGTCAAAGCATTCTGTACAGCTAGCACTTCTTTCTGGTTGATATGTAGGTGCATTTGATTTGGGCTCCATTGGCCCTGAATGCATCTCCCTGCCAGATGTGTCCCTCAAGCATAATATGATGAGTCTGTAGTCAGGGTTTGGGCGGCAGGGGGTGGAGTGAATGACAGTCCCTTGTTTTGGTGGCAGGCCACTGCCCACCATAGGAACTCTAGCTGCAGGCAAGGAATGATAGGAATCATTGTTTCCAGGCTGTGATAATGTTGACTCCATAAGCTTTTTAGGTACCATTGAAGTTTCTTCATATGCAGTCTTGCATATGGAATTATTAGGATGCAGGAGGCCATGAACCCCAAGGCCTGCAGAATTTGTCTTGCAGATAGCTGGGTTTTTGAGGCCACCTGTTTGAAGTAAGTCATCAGATGAATTTGTTTTTCTGGTGTAAGGTAGGTCATCTGGGTAATTGTATTCAAGCTTGCACCCAGGAATGTAATTATTTGAGAGGGTACCAGTTGTAATTTCTTTTCGTTTATGGTGTACCCTAGACAAGTTAGAAGACTTTTTACAAACGCCAGATGTTTTAGAAGAGTGTCCTTGTTTTCTGCCTGAATTAGACAATCGTTCAGGTAAGGATAAATTTGAATGTTTGTCTGCAAAATGCAATTGCTGGTGCCAGGCACTTTGTGAAGACCCTGGGCGCAGTAGATAAGCCAAAGGGCAGTGCAGAGAACTGGTAATGCAAATAGCCTGCTTTGAAGTGCAGGTATCTTCTGCAAGATTCCCTAATTGGGATATGCAGGTATTAAGTATCTTAAGTATAGAGTTACCAACCAGGCATCCTTGCCTAGCATAGGCAGTAACTGTTGTAGAGTCAGCATCTTGAATTTTGGAATGTCCAGAAATGTATTTAGAATGGATAAGTCCAGAACTGGATGCCATGATTTGTCTTTTCTGGGTACCAAGAAAAGTCTTGAATAAAAACCTTGTCCCTTTTCCTTTTCTGGTGATAGCTCCCATATTCATGAGGGACATAACGTTTCTGGGCCTCTGCCCACTGATTTGGAGGCAGATCTGGCCATCCGTTTGGGAATGGCAACATGTGAAAATGAAATCTGTATCCCTGGGATACTTATATTTAAAACCCACTTGTCCTGGGTAATTAGTTGCCAGTTTCGTGCATGAAGTGCCAGTTTTCCCCCCAAAGGGGCTGCCAAAAGATAAGTGCTTGGTGAATGCATGGAATGTTATTGAGACTGTTTACCATGTGAAGGTGCCTTGTTACTTCCAGATTTGGAGGTGGAGGCACCCCATTGTTTTGTTCTATAAGTTCCTTGTGACTGAAACCTGGAGCCTTTGGAATGTCTGGGTTTGACCTGAGTGGCTCTGGTGGGTACTGGAAAGGACCAGTTCTTAGTAGGCCAGTGCCTACTGAACCTGGGTGGCTGCACTTGTAGGAAATCTTTTACAGTTTGCATAGCTTTAGCTTTATCTTCCATCTTTTTCAAAACTTCTGCCTTATTACCAAATAGACTGTCTTGTTGTAAAAGAGCATCCAACAATTTTGCTTTAACATAATCAGGCAGATTTTGCTTCTTGAGCCAAGCATGCCTTCTTATCACAGATCCAGTTACAGCGGCCCTGCAATAGACCTCCAAGGAATCAAAACCACATTGCAAAGTATGCTTTCCAACTTGTTCAGTTGGATGCAATAAATCCTGCAACTCATTTTCCACACAGTCAGAAATCTACATAATTTTCTGTTTAAGTAAGCCCATGATATGCTGCTTATATTTAAGCATATGAAATTGACAGTTTAAAGCCCTGATTGCCAAGGTTGCAGACGTGTAAACCTTCTTACCCCATCTATCCAGCGCCCTGGAGTGTCTATCAGAAGGGGTAGGATTTTTAGCAGTAGAGGCCTTAACGCCCTTGGGACCCTGAGAAATGGTTTCAGGGTCAGCAGTAGGGTCTTTAAAGAGGAATTTGTGGGAGCCAAGAACCCTGTCATATCTGTCTGGCTTACTAGGAGCCGGAGGCAGGGAATCAGGAGCCATGCTGGATTCTGAGAAAACATCATCAACAATGTCTAGAACAGGAGGTAAAGCCAAAGGCCTATGCTGAGGAGGAGGAGGAGGAAGAAGGAAATCCCTAAGCCTCTTTTTATATTCTGAGAAATCCCGACTCTTCCAGTGAAAGTGTTCCCTTAAGTTATACAAAGTTTCTCCAAAAGAAAAATCCTCAGGAGGAGAAGCAGAAGGGATGGAATCTTCTGCATCAGAGTCCTCATAAGGTGGAATAGATAATTCCTGATCAGAAGAGGAATCAGAAGAAATAGAAACCTGATCTGATGATTCATAATCAGTGCCTTGCCTAGGCATCTTAGCAGAAGGGGGATGGGTACCCCTGATCAAGGTAATTAAATCCTCAGCCATTTTGATCATTTGTTTTTTAGGCATAGGGGCCTGTGCACGTGGCCCAAGCGTCAGTTTTTTTAGACATAGAAGTTGATTTTGGCCTTAGTTTTTAAGATGGCATCGGTTTAATATACAAATCTTTAGGCCTGAAAGCCCCCTCAGAAGCCGGTGCCTGCTCAGCGGCTCCAGACCCATCTAAGGTAGAGACATCCGCAGGTTCAATACTTAAAGTGTCTCGTGGCATACCGGACTCCAAATGGGTCTCAGTAGAGGCCTGTGAATCAAAAGTAGCAGGTATCAGGGGCTGTGAAAGCACCTCACTGAGTACCAGCAAACCGGCGACTGGCTTGGGAGAAGCTTAGTCATCGGTTTTGAACCTCGACAGTCTGTCTCTGTCTTTTTCTTTGCATTTTTTAGGTATTCCGGTAGTTGGATTGCTAACAGACGACATTTCTGGATAGTGAAATCTTGAGCCAAAATATTTTGATGCAAAAAATATACAGACGCTTAATAGTGCGTTGATTAAATTTAGCACAAAACCGACAGCAAGGCAAAGTAGTGGTCAGGGCCTAGGCAAGGAATACAGTACAAATGAAAATCCTTATGAGGTATTGGTTTCCCACAAGTAATACAATTATTAACTTTTACTGACATCAGTAAGGAGCAAGAAAAAGTTTCCCCAATGCCCCAATGGGGTACTTAGCTTTAGGTTGAAGACTTTGGTTCTGAAAAAATTTCAGGAGCCGACCAGCACTTGCGAACTGCTTCTGCTTCGGGCACCGTGCAACAAGAAAGACTGATGAAAATGGCGTTGGCTGCATGTTTTATACCCCTGACGACCTGACGTCATGGAAGAAGGGACAGCAGCCGATGCAGGACCCAAGACTTTGTTAATCAGTCAGACGGCGGGCAACCTGCCAGCAGATTATCCAAATGTAATGACTGCAACAGTGATGAAGAACATCATTCCATGTTTGTAGTCCATCTCACCCTTCATTCTTACATACGGGTTTGGAGCCAATCCTCAGCTCAGACTCTGCTGATTACAAAGCTCAAAGTCTCGCAGTTGGCTCGTGGCAAGGTAGGTATCCCATAGTGCACTAGTAAGAATTCCCAGATCTTGTTTGCTGATGTCTAAAAAAGTGATAGAAGGTATTTCCACAAGGAACAACAAAGATGAAAGGTCTCCACCCTACAGGAGATATATCTACTATCTTGTCTCCAGATCCTCCAAGGATACATGGACGGGGAGGGTGGGTGGATTTGTAAGAATGAAGGGCGAGATGGACTACAAACATGGAACGTTATGTTGAGTACATAACTTCTTTATTTTCTGTAGTCCTAGCTCACCTTCATTCTTACATATGGGACAACGTCCTTAGCACCTTTCTCTCGATTGGCTCATGGGAATATACTCCTAAGAAGCGTGGAACCAAAGGAGGCTCTACCCCTTGAGGCCAAATCCAATTTTTAATGAGTAATAAAGGTATGAGGGGTAGCTCAAGTTGCTGCCGCACATATACTGTCAATCGGGACTCTGGCTTGAAAGGCAGCATATGTGCATATGGATCTGGTAGAATGAGCCTTACTTTTAAACGGGAGTTCTTTGCCACTGGAAGAGTAAATAAACAATATACAATATGAAATCAAATTTGATAATATTATCTTAGAGACTGGCATACCTTTTCTTGCCTCAAAAAAAGATATAAACAATTGGTCTGATCTCCTAAGCTCCTTGGTTCTATGTAGATAGAACCTTAACTGTCTGTGAAAATCAAGTTGATGAAACTTATATTCTGCTGTATTTGAATGATTAGGAAAAAAGACTAGCAGTTCAACAGTTTGATTCATATTAGATTGAGAGCAAACCTTGGGGATGAAGTACGGATTAGTATGAAGGGAAACTCTGTCTATGAAAAATCAAGTAAGGAGGTTTGACTGACAGTGCTTGTAACTCTGACACTCTTCTGGCAGATGTAATGGCTACTAGAAAAATGGTCTTCCATGAAATGAACTTTAATTCACAAGTATGTGCGGGTTCAAAAGGCAGGGAAGTAAGCTTGGACAGAACAAAATTAAGATCCCAGGGAGATACAGGTTCCTAAAAGGGAGGTCTCAGCAAGGTAGTGCCTTTTAAAAATGGATTTACACAATCTGTGAGACATAAGATTAGGTTCATGTTGTCCCAAATGAAAACTGGAGATTGCTGCCAATTGAACTTTGATTGCAGCAGCAGCGGATCCTTGATGAAAAAGTTTGGTTAGGAATTCTAACACCAAGGGAATGGAGGCTGTGTAAGGATCTATTTTTTTTTTCTCGTGCCCAGACAGAAAATCTTTTCCATTTGTTAGCATATAATTTTATCATAGAAAGCTTGTGAGAAGATGCAAGGATATGTGTAACTGCAGGGGAGAAATCATGAAGCCTGACTAGGGATGGAAGTGGAGCAGCCTTGCTGTCAAGTTGAGGGTGTGGAGACAGGGGAGAAAGGTGCCTGACGTGTGTCAGAAGGTCTGGTACTGGGTCCAGAGTCCACAAATCATCCAGAAGGTGAAGCCCGAGAAAGGAGGAACCAAATCTGATGAGGCCAGTAAGGAGTGATAAGAATCATTCTGCTTCCCAAGGTCATTGCTTTCTGGATCATTTTCGATATTAGCGGAAAAGGAGGGAATGCATAAAGAAGTCCCGAGGGCCAGTTGTGAACAAGTGTGTCTCTTGGTGTCTCTCTGCGGGGGGGGGGGGGGGGGGGGGAGTAATGGAGAAGTAGTTGCTGCATTTGGTGTTGTTGATTGGGCTGACAAACAGATCACAGCAAGGCTGTCCCCATTTGCAAAATATCTGTTCTGCGACTTTCTGATTCAGAGACCACTCGTGAGGCATCAAGATTGCCCTGCTGAGCTTGTCGGCTATCACAGTGGTTGTCCCCGGGATATGTGTTGCAACTAGAAAGCGTTGGGAAGATATCGCCCACTGCCAAACATGAAGAGCCTCTTGACAGAGGGGGTAGGATCTGGTTCCTCCTTGTTTGTTTATATACCAAACCACTGACATATTGTTTGATTGGATTGCTACTGCCCCTAGAGGAAGAGAGTCATGAAGTGCTTGTAGCGCTAGTAGCACTGCTCTCATCTCTAGGACACTGATATGCAAGTGAGCCTCATTTTCTTGCCATGTGCCTTGGACTGTCTTGCCTAGATAATGCCCCCCCCTATCTGGGAGGCATCCATGGTCACAGTAGCAACGGGTTGGCGAGGAATGAAAGGTGTCCCTGTAGTTAGTTGATTGGACTGAATCGACCAACAAAGGTCCTTTTTGCAAGATTCCGTTATCAACATAGGATGAGACAGAAGCAGTTGTTGAAGAGACCACAGGGAAAAAAAAGAGTAGCCATTGAAGGATTCTCATATGTAGTCTGGCTGGTGGAACAAGAGTTATAGTAGCGGCCATGATTCCTAGAAGTTTGAACACTGTCTTCGCTTTGACTTTGCATTGGGGAAGTAGACTGTATATCTGTTGTCTTAGATTTTGTATTCTGTCTGCAGGAAGGCGAGCCATCATGGTGACTGTGTCTATTTCTGCGCCAATAAAAGTCACATATTGAGAGGGTGACAAGCCAGACTTTTCCCAATTTACAGTAATCCCTAGCCGAGTGCAGACTTGGATGGTTGAATCCCTGGCTTGTAGAAGTAGGTGCCTGGTGGTGGCAGTCACGGGTCATTCGTCCAGGTATCGAAACACTTAGAATCCAAGACATCTCAAGTGAGCCATTACTACTGCCATGCATTTGGTGAACACCCTGGGGGCTGTGGTGAGACCAAAGGGCAGAGCACGAAATTGGTAATGACTCACTCCCAGCCGGAAGCACAAGTGACTCCTCGATGCTCTGTGCCATTTTTATGTGGTAGTACACATCTTGGAGGTCTATGGAGCACCTCCAATTGTCTTTCCCTAACAGAGGGAGTATCGACTGCAGTGTTACCATTCGGAACTTGGACTTCTTCACCGATTCATTTAATTTGCTGAGATCCAAAATAGGTCTCCAGTCCCCTGTTCGTTTTGGCACTAAAAAGAATCTGGAGTAAGTTCCGAATCCTATCTGGTCTGTGGGGATGGTTTGGATGACTCTCTTTTGAAGCAACTTTTGGACTTCTATAGTTGCTTGATCCCTGTGATTGGGTGGAACATCTGGGATTTTCTTGGTGGCATGAGGTGGGAACGAGAAGGGTATGGAGTATCCTCTGGAAATTATTCTTTGCACCCACTTGTCTTGGGTGATGTCGTGCCAGGCTTCTGGATACAAAGATAAGTGACCCCCGACTGTCTCCAGAGAAGCGCAGTCGGGCCCCACTTCAGGAGCGCTAATAGGGATGTCCATGAAAGGAATCATGGCCACCCTGGTTTTGCAGCCCCCCCCTGCCTGTAGGGTGACATCTACCATTACTTCCTCCTCCTCTGCCTCTGAAGGAGGAATCACCTTGTGAGTCCAGGAAAAGTCTCAACCACATTTTTCCACCTCTCTGACCTTTAGGGTATGGTCGAGAAGGGACGAAAAAACGTACTCCCATGGTAGAGAGAGTTTTCCCTTCCTGCTCACACCTGGTGAGTGCATCTTTTACCTTTGGTCCAAACAGAGAGGAACTGTCAAAGAGGGCGTTGGTAAACGTAGATTTGAAGGGCTCTGAAAAGTTACATAAATACATCCAGGAGTGTCTCCTAAGGAAAACTCCTGAACCCGCTGCCCTGCTCGCTCCATCTGCTGCATAAGATATCAGCCTCATGGAGGAGTGAACAATGGAGTTTAAAGTAGACAACTGAGTAGTAATCTTCTCAGGGACACCTTCAGCTAAGGTACCTTGGACAGTATCTCCTAGCTCCTTTAGGAGATCTCTCTGAAGCCTAGTAAAATGGGCGAGGTAATTCAGTGATCTGAGTGCAAACGCCACTAAAGAAAAGATACACTTCCCGTATCTATCCATCGTTCGGGACTCCTTGTTCGGTTGATGGACAGATGAGGACGTTTCCGCTAGTTCCTTCTTTGTGGCTGCTGCCACCACCATGGCATCTACAGGAACACCTTTAGTCAAAAACTCTTTCTTTGGGGGTTGACAGAAATTTGTTGGGTCTTCTGGGGACTGGTTCCATGGCATCAGGACTTTCCCACACCTTTCAACTGACTAAATCTTAGAACTTATCCAAAGGTGGAGACACCCAAGAGGCTGACCAGAAAGCCTTCAGGTACACTGACTCATCAGAAGGGGTGACAGTGGGCCAGCGGCCTCTCTGTTTCAGGAACTCTAGGATATCTGCGAAGGAGATATCATCAGAGGATGACATAGGGGACCCTTCTTTCTCAGAGGTCAGTGTCAAATATAATGGACTCATCAGGGGAGTCTACATGCTTCCTCTTGCAAGTTCTCTTCAGAGGAGGCTCCTCAGAAGGGTATTCTAGGGAGGTCTTGGAAGACTGCGGGCCACCCAAAGGGGGCTCTTGAAGCTGCGGGTCTCTGCTGTCAAGAGAGAGAGATGGTGCTTAGACAAAGGTCGGAGCTTGTGGGGGAACAGCATCAGTACCCTTGTGTGGAGCTGAAGACCTAGACAGCACGCTCCTCAACATCTCGAAAGCAGATCCCTCGGCTCCAAAGCGATAGACTCAGAGATAGATGTAGGATCCGAGCTTAACCTAGCCAACGCACCGAGAGGTAGGCTCGGAACAGAGGAAGTTCAGGTCCAAGCTTCCCTGTCGGAGCTGACTGGTGACCTTCAGCTCCTAGACACCAAGGATGGTGCCGAAGGTGTCGGAGCAGAACTCTGCTTAGAGACAGACAACAGAGGTGCTGGAACCGATGGTTCCACAACAAGTGGCACCGATAGCTCTGGCTCTGAAGAACCAACATGGCTCAGAAGAGGAACAGAAGCAGGGAGTATGGCCTTAGACCGCTCCGGAACCAATTGGGTTGGAGCAGCAACAAATTAGCTAGCGCCGACTACTTCAGGAGTCTAAGCACTACTCTCTCCACATCCTCTTCAGACTCTTGGAGGATCTGGAAGACAAGGTAGGTGATCTAGATCTCTGCAAAATCGGAGATCTGAGAATTGAGACCGGTAATAATTCTCAAGACCGGCTCCAAAGTAAATGTTCGGTATTCTGCTCTGAAATACTTGGGGCCGATACTGGAGTGTCAATGACCTCGACCAGTTCCGAGGACAGTGGAGCCAAAGAGGTAGAAGGTCTGTCCAATTTTGAAATTTTTTGTGGAGGTCAAGATAAAATAAATAGTCAGTGTGGGAGATTGTCTCTTGGCCGACTTGACTTTCTCTTTTTTAGAAGTGGGAGACCTGGATAAATCCTCCTCAAAGGAAGGCTTAAGGAGACCTTTCAGGATCAATTTGTTCTTCCTTTCCTGGAGAACCTGAGAACTGAAGGAGTGACAAAAGGATCATGTCTCCTGAAGATGTATGGCACCTAGACAGTAAACACAATTACTATGTCCATCAGTCAGTGACATTTTTTGTATACTACTATTTTAGTCAAAGACGACAAGATTAGAAGAAAAGGTCCTAATCCCAACATGGACCTACGCTAAGAAATGTAAATATAGCAAAAACTAGCACACTAAGGAAGGGATAACCACTCAGAACAGGGGAAAAAAAAAAGCCTGTGGAAGTGACGGCCAACAAGATTTCAACAACTTTGCAAAATTTTCAAAAACACAAAACTAATTTACTATCTATAATAAGAACAGCTAAGCTATTTATACTGAGCTACTACTATTATGAAAAAAATGATCACTATAGCAAGAATGAAGAAGAAAAATCTAACTTAGCCACGGCCAAGAAAAAGAGCACTTCTGAACTCAGATGCGGCAAACGAGATCTGGGGATTCTTACTAGTGCACTATGAGATACCTACCTTGCCACGAGCAAACTGAGAGACTTTGAGCTTTGTAATTGGCAGAGTCCGAGCCGAGGATCGGCGCCAAACCCATATGTAAAAATGGAGGTGAGATAGGACTACAGAACATTAGAGAGTTAAACAAGACTGGCCCAAGTAATGATCTCCGTCAAATCTCCGTTAGGAGCAGGTAACCAATCAGAAAAAGTCCCTGGATTTATACAGAGTGCAGTTGATGAGATAACCAACTGCTTTAAAACGTAAGTGAAAATTAAGTTTCAAACTACTTAATTCATAGGTGAAGTATAGTGTCAAATGCTTTTGAGAGATCCAAATATGCAGCCATTAAAATAACACCTAAACCCAGAGAAAAATAAGGTGAGTTATAAATCATGATTTGCCCTCAATTAAACTAAAATGGGTTATGCCATTTGATGGATAAGTAAATACCCATTATGCAGTATATACCTTAAGTGCTTTAAGTACTTGACAATTCAAGAAATCAGAATTATAAATCTGTAATACATGATGGTTTGATCAAAAGGATATCGGTTCTGATTTCATACTCAAATTGCACAACTATAAGCTACCAAAGCATCTAATGCATAGTGTCATCTAAATATCTATTGCATTTTCAGATGCTGTTGTCTAACCAGCTTGACCATCTACTATTAAACAGTATTGCCTAACTGTACTAACTACACGCTTTACTAAGTGTATTACCACTCACATATTGCACATTAAGGTGTCTATGACTATCAACTTCCATGGAGTGCATTATCAATCATTTATTTATTTATTTGAAGTTTAAGCAAAGTGAACTGGTCTACTGACACTTTTTAGCCACAACCTGGATGCATACAAGAGCAAAGTATGAAACATTTGACAAATATATGGATGATATCCACAGCCATTCAGGTACTAGGTAAGAACAGTGTTTACTCACCAGGGACCAGCATGACCCATTTTAGTTTCATTCACTAAAAATATTAATTTCCTCCTGCATTTGGACTTTAATTCACTTTGCACCTTATTATGCCTTCTTGTCTAAAAATGATGAAATAATGTAAGCATACGTGTACATAATATTAACTGTAAAAATTTGTATGTACTGCAATTTGTTAAAAAACAGTTGTGTAAAATCTTACCATAGCCATAGATATCCTTCTCTTCCATGCTGCAGTATTCCAAACACTTGGGTAATCCTTTGCTAGCTACCCAAATGTCCAGCCAGTATACAAAAGCTTCTAGTCACGGCTAGGTATGTGGGACATCTGATGTTGGCAGAGGGAGCATGGGCCATAAAAGTGATGTCTGCAAGTACCTTTCCTCAGAACTGAATACCCCAGTCAAGACTCCAGTCCCAGGATAGCTGTACAAGTCCTGTGTCATCCAAGAAGGGATAGTTTTAATTGAAAAGTGGGTAGTAGGGAGGGAATAAATACTGCAACATGGAAGAGGACAACATCTATGGTTATGGTAAGATTTTACACAACTATTCTATGTCCTTCTATTCTCATGTTGCAGTATTCCTAATCCTTGCATGAGTGCCAAAGCCCAAAGGGAAGGAGAGGGGGTGGCATTGAACTGTCTTCTATGAAACTACATAGGACTGCCCTAGCAAATCCCGCTCTAGATCTGGAGATATGATCAGGTCTGTAGTGCTTAGTGAAGGCATGGACAGATGTCCATGTAGCTGCCTCTAGAATGGAAGCAGTATCCAGTCCTTTGAGCCCTGGGGTGAAAGGAGACAAATAATTGCTCTGATTTCCTAAAGGACTTGGTCTTGTCAAGGTAAAACCTAAGCTGTCTGTGAACATCCAGGGGAATGCAAGACTCTCTCATTGTCATTTTGGGGACAAGGGAAAAAGGTGGGCAGGCGAATACCTTGGTTTAAGGACAGCTCATTGACCACCTTGGGCAAAAAGGAGGTCCTCAGGGTCACTCTATCCTTGTGGAGGATGAGAAAGGGAGGAGTTGCCATGAGGGCCTGTAGCTCTGACACTCTTATGGTTGATGTCAGGGCCACCAGGAGTACAGTTTTCCAAGTACTACAGTGTTTCATGGATGCTGCAGATGCTGGTTCAAAGGGAGCGACCGTGAGCTTCTCTAAAATGTAGTTCAGGTCCCATGGAGGTGGGAATGGCCTCCTGGGGGACCTGAGCTGCAGTACTCCCTTGAGGAATACCTTTTCAGGAAGACGGGATGAAAGAGGAGGGTCAAGAGCCAGACAAGCTTAAAAAGCAGCAAGGTGGGCCTTAACAGAGGAATATGCCAGCCCTGCTTTCAAGAGTTCACCCAGACAGGACAGCAGTAAGGGGACCTCACCTTGCAGTGGGGTCAGCTTTCTTTGTAGACACCACATGGAGAATTTTTTCCATTTAGACAAATGAGATCTCCTAGCATTAGGTTTCCTGGCCTGCTGCAGCACTATTAGCATGTCCTCAGTGTAAAGGTGTCTATAAGAAAAGTACAGTTTTGTACCTACCATAAATGTAGATGTCCGATAGACATGCAACTGCAGTCATAACATATGGGTTGTCCTGCCTCAGGCAGCCCTCGGTCGGCCGGATTCCAAAGTCTGGGTCCGACGTCGGCTGATGTCGCATTTCTCTCCGACGTCAGAGCGGCTGGAGTACAAAAGCATCAGCCGACGCCATTTTCTTCAGTGTTTCTTGCCCCAGATGCCAGGTGCCCTCCAAGGAAGGCTGTAATCAAATTTGGAAGACAAAAACAGGATTCCAGACAAATAAATGAGCAATAAAACAAATACACCATAACAGATATCCCCAGCTAAGAGAAACAGGGATAGGAGTGGACCCTAGGCATAGAGGGGTATGGAGGGAGGGAAAATCCGACTGCAGTTGCATGTCTATCGGACATCTACATTTATGGTAGGTACAAAACTGTACTATGTCCTTCAAGAATGCAACTGCAGTCATAACATATGGGTAGAATACCATAGTTTAGCTGGGGGAGGAGGAATGCTCTAGGGAAAAGATGGTGTGGCAATCAAACCCTGCAGGACTGCCGAAGCAAAGCCTGCTCTGGATCTGGAGTATAGAGGGAGATTGTAGTGTTTGGAGAATGTATGCACGGAACTCCATGTAGCAGCTTCTAGAATGTCCTTAGTAGGCACCCCTCTTAAGAATGCTGTAGAGGTGGCTGTAGCTCTGGTGGAATTTGGTCTGACGTTGGCTGGAACAGTCTTTCCATGAAAGGAATAACAGAATCTGATGCAATGTCCAATCCATTTTGAAATAGTCTGTTTTGAAATTGCTTTTCCTTGGACTGCAGGGGCGTAAGCTACAAAAAGTTGTTCAGACTTCCTACTGGCCTTGGTTCTGTCCAGGTAGTATCGAAGTTGTCTGTGAATGTCCAAGGTATGTAACAGTCTTTCCCCCTTATTCTCAGGATTGGGGAAGAAAGCAGGCAGATGAATAGCTTGATTTAAAGAAACCCTAGATACCACCTTTGGCATAAAAGTAGGGTTGGTCCTTAATGAAACCCTGTCTCTCTGAAAAATTATGAACGGTGGTACTGCCATTAGGGCCTGTAGTTCCGAAACCCTTCTTGCTGAGGTAATTGCCAATAGGAAAGCTGTCTTCCATGAGAGAAATTGCAAGTCAACTGAAGCTGCTGGCTCAAATGGAGGTAGAGTCAGTTTTTCTAGGACAAAATTGAGGTCCCAGGCTGGCACTGGGGCCTTTCTTGGTGGCTTAATGTTCTTGATTCCCCTGAGGAATTGCCTTAGCAAAGGGTGTAAAAAGACAGGAGGATCAGTGTTATATCTAGCTGAAATAGCTGATGCATGTATCTTTATGGAAGAATATGAGAGGCCGTTCTTTAGCATATCTGCCAAATATTCCAAGATGAGTGGGATGTTCAACAATGATGCATCATGTCCCTTGCTGGTATTCCAATTGCTGAATCTCTTCCATTTTGCTAAGTAAACCTTTCTGGTGGATGGTCTTCGAGCCTCTGTTAGTATCCGCTGAACTTCCTTGGAGAGAGATAGGTTGAGATTATTTATGGGATCTCCCAGGCTGTTAGCTGCAGTGTCTGAAGGTTTGGATGCACTGTTTTGAAATTGTGCTGAGTCAAAAGTAGAGGCCATTGGGGAAGGGCCCACCTCCTGGTGTGACATATGCTCCGTAGTAGTGGGTACTAGTGTTGTCTTGGCCAGTCCGGAGCTATTATGATTCCCTTGGGTCTCTCTGCTTTGATCTTTAGTAATATTGAGGTCATCAGTGGCAGAGGTGGGAATGGATAGATTGTTAGGAAGTTCCAGTTGAATGAGAGAGCATCTATTTTCCAAGCTTTTGGATGGTATGTCCTTGTGCAGAATTTTTGTAGATGATGGTTGAGGTGAGAGGCAAATAGGTCTACTTCTGGCCTGCCCCATGTCGAAGTGAGTTGTGTGAAGATCTTCGGATGTAACCTCCACTCGTGTGGATCTGTGAAATTCCTGCTTAGGCTGTCCGCCAACACATTGTCTTTGCCTGGAACAAACTGGGATTGTAACTGGATGTTTAGGCTCAGTGATTTTTCCCAAAGATGCATTGTCAGTCTGCAAAGGGGGTAAGAGTGGGTGCCCCCTTGCTTGTTTATATACCACATCACAGTGGTATTGTCTGTCCGTATCAGTAAATGGCCTTGCTGAAGTTGGTGTTGAAAGGCCTCGATGGCATGCATTACTGCCAGCATTTCCTTTTGGTTTATATGCAGATGTGTTTCCTTTGGAGACCATTGTCCTTGTATACACCTGCCTTCCATGTGCGCTCCCCATCCAAGGTCTGAGGCGTCTGTGGTCATGGTCTGTGTTATTTGTGGTTTTTTGAATGACATACCTGTGTTTGCCTGGCTCACCGAGGCCCACCATAGGAATTCCTTTTGTAGGCATGGAATGAGCGGTATGGTTGTCTCCAAGTTGTTGCTGTGCTGAGACCAAATACTTTTTAGGTACCATTGAAGCTTTCTCATGTGTAGTCTTGCTAATGGAACCAGGAGAATGCAGGATGCCATGTAACCCAGGGCCTGTAGGAATCTCCTTGCAGTCATCTGGGTGAGTTTTGCTAAACCTTTGAAGTAATGAGTTAACTTCTCTTGCTTGTCTTCTGTCAGGTAAGCCATTTGAGAGGCTGTGTCTAATTTGGCTCCTAAGAAGATTATTTGCTGGGATGGCTGCAGTCTTGACTTTTTGAAGTTGACTGTGTATCCCAGAGCTTGAAGTAATCGTATGACATAGCCCAAGTTTTTTGTCAACATCAATTTGTCGTCCGCTTGTATGAGGCAGTCGTCCAGGTACGGGTAAATTTGTATCCCCTGGAGCCTGCAATGAGCAATTACTGAAGCCAGGCATTTTGTGAATACTCTGGGTGCAGTAGATAAGCCAAATGGCAATGCTGAGAATTGATAATGCTCTGGCCCTGCAAGAAATCTGAGGTATCTTCTGCAGCTGTGTCTGATAGGGACATGCAGGTATGCCTCCTTGAGGTCCAGAGTAATCAGCCATGACCCCTTGCCCAGCATGGGAAGGAGTTGCTGTAGAGTCAGCATTTTGAAATTTGGTACTATGAGAAAGGTGTTTAGTGCGGACAAATCCAGTATTGGTCTCCATTGAGATTCTTTTCTTGGAACAAGGAACAGTCTTGAGTAGAACCCCTGGCCTTGTTCTTGTTGTGGAACTCTTTCTATTGCTTTCATCCGAGTCAGCAGAGAGATTTGCTTGATAGCCTCTGCCCTCTGGTTTTGTGGTAGGTTTGGCATGCCTTGTTTTCTTGGCAAGGTATGAAAATGGAACCTGTAGCCTCGGTCTATAATGTCCAAAATCCATTTGTCCTTTGTCAGTCTGTGCCAATTTTCTGCAAACAGAGATAATTTCCCAAGGGAGCTTCTATTTGTTCCCTGGTAGGCAGAAGTAGAGGAAAGTCATTGAGATTGTGGCTGTAGGGCAGGAGAAACCCCTGCGTCGCTTCTTTGGTTTCCTGGCTGCCATTGTCGTCCCCTGTAAGGACCTCTGTATTGGCCTCTTCCTCGGCCACGTCTGTTTTTACCCTTTGAAACTTTTCTGGATTAGGAAAGGACCAGTTTTTTGAAGGCCAATTCCTACTGAATCTGGGGGGTTGAACCTGGAGGAAATCTTTCACCGTCTGAACTGATTTTGCTTTTTCCTCGATGGTCTTTAACACATCCTTAGCATTAGCACCAAAAAGCTTGTTCTTTTCCAAAAGTGCATCCAGAAGTTTTGCCTTTACATGATCTGGTAGAGGTTGATCTTTTAACCATGCATGTCTACGAATGACTGCCCCTGTCATAGCTGCCCTACATGAAGCTTCCAGTGCATCATATCCACACTGTAGGAAGTGATTGCTTACTTGCTGAGTATTATGTACAGCTTCCTGCAAAGCCTTCCTGTCTAAAGGATCAGGAGTGGCCAATGTTTTTTGTAAATCTTCTAACAGGAAATCCTGATATTGTAACATATGAAAAAGGCAATTCAAAGCTCTCATAGATAAGGTAGTGGATGTGTAAACCTTTTTGCCCCATCTCTCTAATGACCTAGCTTCCCTGTTGGAGGGCAATGGATTTTTAGAGGTGGAAGCTGAAACTCCTTTAGGCCCCTGTGAAATAGTTTCCAAATCAGCAGTATGGGCCCTGAATAAATGGGAATGTGTTTCTGGAACCCTGTAATACCTGTCTGGCTTGGCTGGAGCAGGAGGAAGAGAGTCAGGGGTAACACGAGTCAGAATATAAATCATCCAAAACATCAAGTACAGGGGGAATAGCTAAGGGCCTGTGCTGGGGCTTCTTAAGGAAAGTCCGAAGGCGTTTTCTGGAATCAGAATATTCCTGGCCTTGCCACTTGAAATGTTCCCTCATGGTATGCAGAACTTCCCCAAAAGAAATATCCTCAGGAGGGGAGGCCGAGGGGATGGAATCCTCTGCATCAGAGTCTTCATAGGTCTGGAAGAGCTCTTCCTGGCTATCAGAGTGGACAGAGCCCTCAGAATCTTCATCTGACAGAATAGGGTCAGAGGGTTCAACCCGGGGCCTCTTATCAGAAGGAGGCTGGGATCCTCTCTCAGGATGGGCCTGTGAACCTCTAATCATAGAAATTAAATCAGCAGCCATAGACATAATTTGTGTGTCTGGAGTAGGCTGAGGTAAGGTTTTAGTAGTAAGATGTTTTGTTTTGCTGGCTGCCTTAGCCCTAGTGTTGGCCTTAATAGACATGGCCATAGGAGGCCTGGCAGCTCCACGTGCAGGAGTGACCTTGTCTACAGCAATGGTCTCGGGCATTTCCTCGGTTTCGGTATCCTGAGGAAAATCAATAACTGGCGGAGTGATATCCGGAATCGGAGTCGTCGGTAATGCGGTGTCTTCAGTTCGGAGCGGTGGAGAGACCGTCTCAGAGGGAACCGGAGCACTCACGATAGGTTTTGGCATGGAGTCGGTGGTAGACGCGGGCCGAGGATGTCAGTCCCGGTCTTTTCGTTTCTTGGGAGTTTGCGATGTCGGAAGTTCCGACGGCATTGTGTAAGCAAATTTTTTGCCGAAAAAATCTTCAGCGAACTCCGCCCGGCGCCTGAGAGTGCGCTTGTTGAAGCGAGCACAGGCTACACAGGCCGAGACGTCGTGGTCTGGGCCAAGGCAAGGAAGACAGTAAGAGTGGAAATCCTTATGAGGTATTTGTTTACCACAAGAAAGACAATTGTTAACTTTTTCAGTAATTTCTGACATCGGCTGAGGCATGAAAAGGTCCCCAACGGGGTACTTAGCTTTTTTGATGACTTCGGAATCGAAGAATACAGGAGCTGACCGACCGGCACTTGCGAACTGCTTCTGCTTCGGGCACCGCGCGGCAAGAAAGACTGAAGAAAATGGCGTCGGCTGATGCTTATGTACTCCAGCCGCTCTGACGTCGGAGAGAAATGCGACATCAGCCGACGTCGGACCCAGACTTTGGAATCCGGCCGACCGAGGGCTGCCTGAGGCAGGACAACCCATATGTTATGACTGCAGTTGCATTCTTGAAGGACATTCAAGATTCTGTCACCCACACAGGTAGGTTCAGAGATTCCCGGTGGGGATGGATTAGGGATCCCTTGTCCTATGTGAGAAGGTCCACTTTTATAGGTAACTTGTGATGATTGCCCCTGGTTAAATGCAGAAGGAGGGGGAACCAATGCTGTCTTGGCCAAAATGGAGTCACGAATATGATTTTTGGTTTGTCCCGTTGGATTTTCAGTAGGACTTTTTGAAGCAGTGGGAAGGGGGGAATGCATAGAGAAAAATCCCCTTCCAAGAGACTGAAAAGGTGTTCATTACCCTTACTAGAGGACTGGGTAGCCTGGTGCAAAGTAGTGGTAGCTGTCTGTTCAGAGGGAAGGCAAACAGATCTGTAGTGTTCCCCACTTGTGGACCATGTCTAAGAGCATATCTCTATGAAGCATCCATTCATGGGATTGTGACATGGACCTGCTCAGGAGTGTCTGCCTGAGTGTTCCGTGCTGAAGGGATATAAACTGCCTTCAGGCAGACTCCCTGTTTGGCCACCATTTCCAGGCTTGGAGTGCAAGTCTGCATAGCAAGAAGGATTTTGTTCCCCCCTGTTTGTTCATATACCATAGAACTATAGTGCTGTCTGTGAACAATTTCAGGGGTCCTTGTTTTAGGATATGTAGAAAAGCTCTCAAGGCAAATAAGATTGCTCTTATTTCCCCCGATATTGATGTGCTCCCACCTGAAGGTGCCTGACCAGGTACCTTGCACTCTTAGGCTGCCTAAAGCAGCTCTGCAGCCCAGATCTGAGGTATCTGTGTACATCTCCTGAACTGGGGGAAGGGGTTGTAAGGAGATTGCTGGGACGAGTGTGATTTGCTCCAACCACCAGAGGATCTCTTTCCTCAGGCAGGGAAGGAAGGGAATGTTGAATTCCAAGGGGTGTGAATGGTGGGTCCATGTTGACCTCAGGTACCACTGGAATTTTCTCACATGGAGTCTTGCCAATAGCAGTATTGGGATAGTGGAAGCCATATGACCCAGTAATCACAGATATTGTCTGGCTGTCATAGCAGTGGTGTGGAGGACAGAGTATAGGTACTGCTTTAGGTTTTCCACCTTTTCAGGTGGAAGGAATGGTCTCATGACATCTGTCCTTATTCTGCACCCCAGGAAAACTTGGTTATGGGAGGGATTCAGGCTGGACTTGGGGTGATTGATGTTGAATCCCAGTGCCTGCAGGATTGAGATAACTGTGTACTTGGTGGTGTAGGGATCTGGAAACATTCTGTCTGTATCAGGAGGTCGTCTAGGTATGGAAATATTTGAATCCCTTGGACCCTGCACTAAGCAAAATCTGGAGCCAGACATTTGGTGAATATTCATTTTTTTATTTATTTTACATTTGTTGACCGGGCTAGTCTAACTGGATACATGTCCATTTTCAGTAGAGGCCCGGGTAGAAAAGCTCCAAGATTAAACTAGTATACATTAAAAAAAGTAAATGTAAAACATAAAATAGCACATGTTAATATCAGTAGTACAATAATGCATTAGGCTAACATAACAGGAATTAACATGAAAAAACAGTCTATGCACATCAAGCTAAAAAATGACTGAATAAAATATTGCTGTAGGCTTACACACCTACACACATAATACATGAACGCACAACTCACACATATTTACATGCCCATACTTGTGTGGACTTGAGCATACAGGTGGATACAGGCAATGAAATAGAATGTAGCATCCGAAAGATATGTTTACACATTGTGGCAATACGCTAGATGTGGAAACAATTTGACTGAGGTATATAGGTTGAATTAAGTTCCGTGGTGTGGTAGAGAAGAGATGAAAGACCCAAAGTAATTATTTTGTTTGTGCCAAAATTCACACAAATAACATAGATGGCATATGTACAAGATCATTTAGTGAGAGGATGCTAAGTCATCTTACTAGGTGGATGGTTGGAAAGGGAGAAAAAAAAATAGTCAGTATGCTATTACAGTTAGTGTTAATCAGGGTCAGTACAAGGGCATAGCCATTGCGCCTTAAGGAGTAGTTTTAGTTGGTGCTTAAAAAGTGGTAATGATGGAAGAAGTTGTAGGTTGGTGGGAACTCTATTCCAAAACTTACCCATGGAATTAGAGAAAAGGGAGCCCGCTGCTTTATTATAGGATTTCTGGATGTTTACTTGTAATTTATTTGCAGAGCGAAAGGTAGTGAGGTTTCTGTAGGGAGAGATTAGGCTTTTAAGAATAGGAGTATTGTTAGGATGAAAGAGTATCTAATGGGAGATTATAACTTGTTGAAATAGAAGCTTGTTTTGGAGTTCTAGCCAACCAAGCTGTTTGAGATTTATACAGTGATGTGTTCTATATGGTGAACCTGTGGCAAATCTAGCAATGTTATTATAGGAAGTTGTGAATTGCTTAGGTTAGATTTGGAAAGATTAGTATAAATAGATGAAGCATAGAGGAGGGTAGAAATAAGGTGGATGTGGGCGATGGTGGTTCTGGCTTCAGAGGTAAGGAAGGATTTAATCCTATAGAGTGAGCCAAGTTTTCTATTAACTGTTTTAATGGTGGTGTTAATATGACTGTCAAAGCTAAGATGTTGGTCAATTGGTACGCCTAGAAGTTTGGTGGCTGGGTCAGGTACAATTACAGTACCATTGCTAGATTTAACAGTGAGATTAATAGGGGGAGACTTTAGTGAAGGAGTAAATAACAGTAATTTAGTTTGTTTAGCGTTAAGTAGGAGGCAACGTTGCAAGAACTATGTTTCAACTGAGTTAAATACTGTCTGGGTAATGTTTTGGAGCTCAGCAGATGAGGTGGCAGCACACACTAGTGTGGAATCATCTGCATATTGTATGCAGGTGGCTTGAGGAATATTTAGTTTTAGATCACTGATGAATATAGAGAAAAGTAGAGGCACCAGGATGGAGCCTTGTGGGACCCCAAGAGTAATAGGAAGAAGAGTGGAAAGGTTATTGCCCCAGAGGACAGCTTGTTTTCTAGGTAGGACTTGAACCATCTTAAAGCATGAGAGTTGAGAGAGAGAGTTGTTTTAGTATGTCTAGTAGTAGTTGATGGTTTACCATATCAAAGGCTTTTCATAGTCTAAGAAGAGTGCTGCATAGAGCCTGTTGTTGTTACGATGTATGTTGATGCAGTCAGTGAAGGATAGTAGGGCTATAGTAGTACTATGGTGAGGCCTAAAGCCATGTTGACAATCTGATAGAAGGTTATTTTGGAGAAGGTGTTCAAGTAGTTGGAGGTGGATACATTTTTCCATTATTTTGGCTAGAGGGGAGAGTAGGGCTATGGGGTGAAAGTTAGATATTTCGGTAGAGTTACCACCCTTATGAAGTGGGATTATGTGAGAGATTTTTCAGAGAGATGGAATAGAACCTTCAGTAATGGATCTGTTGATTACTATAGAAACAGGATAGGAGAGTACTGTAGATGCAATTTGCAGATATTCCCTTGGAGCTTGAGTCCAAAGGGCAAGGCAGATAACTGGAAATGTGAGGAACCCACAGAAAAATGTAAGTATTTCCTGTAGTTGTGCGTTATCAGGATGTGTAGGTAGGCATCCTTTATGTCCAAAGTGGCTAGAAATCCCAGAGGCATTACCAAGGGAAAAAAGGTCTGTAGAGTAAGCATACAGAAGGTGGGTACTTGAAAGAAAATGGTTAAGGTGGGCGAGATCCAGGATAGGTCTGCATGGTCCATCCTTCCTTGGCACTAGGAAGAGTCTGGAGTAAAAGCCCTTTCCCTGTTCTGTCAGAGGAATGGGTTTGTATGGCTCCTTGAGAAAGGAGGGTGTCTGTTACTGGCTGAAACAGGGGGACCTGGTCTTTGGGTGGCTGTGAGATGCCTCTGAAAGAAGGAGAGATTATTGAGGTCATGAAATAATTCTTTTCATAATGGACAAGACCCACATGTCTGAGGTAATGCTTTGCCAAACTGGAAGACAGTGTGAGAGCCTTAAGGACAGGGGGATGGAGTTTGGGGGCGTGGACAGCAAAAACAGGTAGTCACAGACTACCTGCTCTGTCTTGAAACTGAGATTTCTGGGCAGTAGTCTGAGCAGGCTTGGAAGGGGGTCTGGTGCTTCCAGGTGCTCTTTCTTCTCTTCTTGTTGGAGCAGAGTGTTTTCTACTGAACTGGGTTTTAGTGGGGTAGTTCCTATGAAATTTTGGGAAAGGGGAGATGAACAAGTGTTTGAGGTCCTGGAGTTCCTTCCCTTTTGTTGAAGGGTCTTGAAGAGCTCAGTCAGTTTAGCCCCCAAAAGGGCAGTTATCCAGGTAAGCATCCAGGAGTTTGGGCCTAATATCAGGTAAGGGCTATAATCTTAACCATGAGTATCTTCTAAGGACTGAGGCAGAGGCTTCTGCAGCATCATAGCTGTATCTTATTGAATGTCTTGTGACTTGAGAAGACAATGAGAGGAGGCTAGATATTTGAGCTTGGCAGGTAATTCAGAGAGTTCTGCCAAAAGCTTAGTGACCGGACCCAAAAGGACCAGGGCATACTTGGACATATGTGTCTGGTAATTTACTGCCTTAAAGGCCAAGGTATCAGAAGTGTGAACTTTGTCAATGTGCTCCATTCTCTTACTGCCCTTGTCTGTGGGAAGGACAGAGGTGGAGGGAAGCAGTCTGGATAGTTTATCTGCAGAGACTGAGACAGTGCCAGGGTCTGCAGCAGAACATTTAATCAGGAAATTAGCCCATTCAGTGATTTTATAGAAACTGTCAGGCCATCGAGGGGCAGGTGGTTGGGAATCTGGATTCACAGAGGCTGCATTGAAAGCATTTAAGAAAGCTGGTAAAACTGGAGGAATGGCAGAAGGAGCAGAATTATCCATCTGCAAGAGCTCATAGTATATTTTTTGGACCTCTGACATTTCAGAGGAATCCCACTTAAAATATTCTTTCATTTTTGAGATGGTCTCACCAAAGGTGAGTTCCTCCCCTAGACAGTCTGTCTTAGCAGAGTCCTCCTCTGGGAAGCATACCCAAGAGGGGAGTGAATCTGAGAGACACCGGAAAGAGAATCCTCCAAATAGTAGTCTTAGGAATCCTCAGATTCAGGTTGGAGTGTGTCATCAACTTGAGGCTTGGGACATAGGAGAGGTGGGGAAGCCGGTGAAGAAGCAGGCATAGCAGGCCTTAGGGCCATAAAAGCATTAAATAGGCTCTGGGAAAAGCCCTGCCAGTCTGGTTGGCTTTCTGCAGGAGGGGAAGCATGTTTAGTTTTTTGCTACTTTTTCAGGGAAGGCCTAGAGGGCATAGAGGCTAAGGCAGGCCTGGATTTTGTTTGCTCAGAAACAGTGGAAAAGCCTTTCCGGACGGCCGTAACAAGCATAGATTCCCCATCGTCGCCACAGGCGACATCTGCAAGACCTCCACAGATGTGTTTTCCACCCTAGCTTCTGCAGCCTCCCAAACGATACCCGTTATACCTATTTCAACAGATTACAAATGTTCCTCCAGGTGAATGTCGGCCACAGGAGGGACGTCGGGTGGAGGAGGTGCAGTAGCAGGTTCAGGCCTGGAAACTTTGGCCTTCCTCTTAGGTGGCTCTACAGTCTGACCGGGCAACCCAGTCATCTGTAGCGCCAAGCATTTAAGACACTGGTTTTCTAGGTAAATATTAAGGGCATGCAGACAACTGTGGAGAGTCTTAGGTAGGAAGGCTTGACAGATTCCGCAACATTGATGGCCATGTGTAGGCCGTAAGCAGAAAAGGCAGAGCTCGTGGGTGTCCTTATGGGGGAACTGATGTCCACACCTCCACTTTCCTTTCCTGGATGACATAAACCTAAACAGGCATTCAGTGACCCTAGAGAAACAGAAAAAACAGCCCCAACGGGGTACTTACCTTTTAATTCGAAGATCCGATTGCAAGGATAGCAGAAAAAGCTGAAGTTTGACTGGGGGCAGAAAAGTTTTGAGGAAAGATACATGCAGACATCACTTTTATGGCCCACACTCCCTTGGCCAATGTCAGACGTCCCATGTACCTAGCAGTGACTGGAAGCTTTTGTATACTGGCCGGATGTTCTGGTAGCTAGCAGAGGATAACCCATGAATTTGGAATACTGCAACATGAGAATAGAAAGACATTTATGTATTTGTCAAATGTTTCATATTTTGCCCTGTTTTATGTATTGCGCCTTTTACAACTGCTTCATATCCTAAGTTTTTTTTATAATACAAAAGTCCACACTCTAGATATTGAAGTTGGACTCTTGCAACTAATGTTGTATGCATCTAGATTGTGCTAAAAAGGGTCAGTAGGATAATTCACTTACTGGAAATAAATAAATGACTGATAAAATAATCACATATAATACATTCTGTAATCAAATGTTTCCCTTTTTGCCACTATAGCCCAAGCTGTGACTAAAGAGTCCAGCCACCAGTTCTCTTACACAGTTAACAAAACAAATTTTTCCTTTGGCCGCTTCCATTATGGGTCACCAGAGGATCATCGGTTTCCACTTCTTCTTGTCCTCAGCATCTTGTTCTGTCACACCAACCACCTGCATGTCCTCTCTCACCACATCCATAAACCTTATCTTACGCTTTCCTCTTTTCCTCTTACCTGGCAGTTCCATCCTTAGCATCCTTCTCCCTATATACCTAGCATCCCTCCTCAGCACATGCCCAAACCAATGCAATCTCGCCTCTCTGGCTTTTCCTCTAAACTATCCAACCTGAGCATACCCTCTAATATACTCATTTCTAATCCTGTCCATCCTCGTCACACTCAATGCAAATCTTAACATCTTTAATTCTGCCACCTCCAGTTCATGCCACTGCCTTTCTGTGAATACCACCGTCTCCAACCCATATAACATAGATGGTCTCACTACTATCTTATAGAACTTTCCTTTCACTATTACTGGTACCAGACTGTCACAAATCACTCATAACACTCTTCTCCACCCACTCCACCCTGCCTGCATGCTCTTCTTCACCTCTCTTCCATTACTCCGAACTGCTGATCCCAAGTATTTAAACTCATCCACCTTCACCAGATCTACTTCCTGCATCATCATTCCGCTGTCCTCCCCGTAATTCACACACATATATTCTGTTTTAGTCCTGCTGAATTTCATTCCTCTCCTCTCTAGAGCACATCTCTACCTCTCCAGGGTCTCTCCTCACTCTGTTCCCTACTCTCACTACAAATCGCAAACATCATAGTCCACGGGGACTCCTGTCTGATCTCGTCTGTCAACCTGTCCATCACCACTGCAAATAAGAAAGAGCTCAGAGCTGATCCTTTATGTAAACCCACCTCCACCTTGAACACATCCGTCACTCCTACTGCAGACCTCACCACTGTCACACTGCCCTTGTACACATCCTGTACTGCTCTTACATACTTCCTTGCCACTCCAGACTTCACAACTCCTCTCTAGGCACCCTGTCACATGCTTTCTCTTAAGTCCACAAAGACACAATGCAACTCTTTCTGACCTTCTCTATACTTCTCCATCAACACCCTCACAGCAAACATCTGTAGTGCTCTTTCCTGGCATGAAACCATACTGCTGCTCACTAATCATCACCTCCCTTCTTAACCTAGCTTCCATTACTCTTTCCCATAACTTCATGCTGTGGCTGATCAATTTTATCCATCTGTAGTCAGCTTTGCACATCACCCTTATTTTTAAAAATTGGTGCCAATACACTTCTCCCCTCCTCAGGCATCCTTCTCACTTTCCAAGATTTTGTTAAACAATCTGGTTAAAAACCTTAATGCCATCTCTCCTAAACAGCTCCATGCTACCACAGGTATGTCATCTGGACCAACAGTCTTTCCATTCTTCATCCTCTTCATAGCTGTCCTTGCCTCCTCCTTGCTAATCCGTTGCACTTCCTGATTCACTATCCCCATATCATCCAACCTTCTCTCCCTGTCTCTCTAATTCTTTTCATTCATCAGCCCTTCAAAGTACTTTTTCCATCCGCTCAACACACTCTCCTTGCTTTTGAGTATGTTTCCCTTGTTATCCTTTTTATCACCCTAACCTGCTGCACATCTTCCCCAACTGGGTCCCTCTGTCTAGCCAATCAGTACAGGTCCTTTTCTCCCTCCTTAGTGTCCAACCTTTCATACAACTCGCCATATCCCTTATCCTTAGCCTTTTCTACCTTTCTCTTCACCACATGCCTCATCTCCTTGTACTTCTGTTTACTTTCTTTATCTCTTTGACAATCCCACTTGTTCGCCAACCTCTTCCTCTGTATACTCTCCTGTACTTCCTCATTCCACCACCAGGTCTCCTTGGCCTCCTTCCTCTGTCCAGATGTCACACCAAGCACCTTTCTAGCTGTCTCCCTTACCACCTCTGCTGTAGCTGCCCAGCTATCTGGTAACTTCACTGCCACCCAGTGTCTATCTTAACTCTTCCCTGAACTCCACCTTACAGTTATTCATTTCAACTTCCACAGCACCACCATTTGATCCCTGGCACTACCCTCACTCTCCTCTTCCTCTTGATCGCCATCATCATCCTACAGACTACCATCCTATGCTGCCTAACTATGCTTTCCCCCCTGTCACCACTTTGCAGTTTCCAATCTTCTTGACACTGTCCCTCCTACACGGGATATAATCCACCTGTGTACATCTTCCTCTACACATGTCCATCACCCTATGCATCTCCCTCTTCTTAAAATACATATTCACCACAGTTAAAGCAAATTAAAAAAAAATCAATAGAACCTCTTTTACACAGAGAAACCGCATGAAACATTTTCCAGTCAATACAGCTGTAGCCATGTTTAAGATAAAGCTGGATAATTTATGCAAAGGAAAAGTATTCTACTTCAACTCTCCAAGCAGCCACCAACTCCTCTTCTCTCCTCATTCACCAGATCTACTGGACCTGCCTTAGCCTCTCATTGGGCTCTACCTGGCCCACTTCCAGGGCTGGTCATGCTGAATCAAACTGCTATCAAGCTGTGGGTATGTTCTAACTTGCCCCCCCCCCCCAGCAGTCTTGCGAGCTCCGTTATGGCTGCATTCAAGAAGTGCATGAGCACTTCTGTACATGCGCAACCTCTCAACCAAGCAGCACACTGCTGTGCAGCACAATGTTTGCTTCGACTCCATGTCGGGATTGTAGTGATCCAGAATGCCTCCAGCACCTGTGCCTCTAGTCAAATGCAAGCCACTTGGAAGCAGTCACGGATTTATCCCTCTCTTTCACAGGACTGGGCAGAAGCAATAAAGGATCTTGAGTTTTACAGAACAGGTATTAAAAGTCAGAGCTCAGGCTACAAGAGGTTTTGACAATTTCTGTAGACATTGTTAATACAGAAATTTATTTAACTGAATAAAATTATTAAATTTAACAGCTGTCTACATTAACAGGTTTTTGCAGTATGAGCAATGAACAAAGGAGGTTTCCAATGGTGTACGTTAGGATTCAGATATGAAGTGTATGAGACTCAGGAAAGAACTTTAGGACAGTGTGTTTAGCCACATTACTCTCATCTAGTGCATTCTGTAATGAAGCACACCAAGATGAGGTTTGTGCACCCTTGAATATGGTAAGCTAAGAAATACAACATCTGTGCCAAAATGAGGATAACAGTAAAGAAAATCACAACAATTACCCACTACAGATGGACTTCAAAGTCAGATCATCTAAATTCTTTCAGAACAGGATATTTTGCAAATGTCAGTAGATCCTATGGTAGCTAGTGTACTCAGTATATTACTTGTACGTATTGCCCTAAATTGCATAGTTACAGTCAACTTCACTATAATGCATCTTTTTTTTCATTAAATTGCCCTACATCTCTATTTCCAGCATGAAGCTGGTTTCAAAATTGGAGGAGAATGTTATTCAGGTCCTGATGACACCACCTGCAAGTATAACATTACTGTTTTACTTATTTACAATTGATGTGAGCACCTGTGTCACTGTATGAACATACTATGCCCTCCCACTGTGCGTGTGTATGCTCCCACACACATGCCTAATAGAGCTACCAGAACTACCTTGAGATCGCTAAGCTCATGGTACCTGGTCCTAGGGCCAGTGGTAATGCGCACATCTCCACCTGCATGGAAGCAGGCTGCCTGAACGGGACTAAAATTGCTCTCACCATCTAGATGGGCAAGCTAGTTTAAGCCTTTCAGTCCCACCCTCCCCTGTCCAGCTCCTACAGCACATAAGCCCCTATTCCTACTTTAATCATCTCACCGCCAGTTTACCTGTCTTATGTCTCAGGTCTTGGCTGACAAGTGTCTTTTGGGCATTCACTTACCTAGATAATAAACGCATTCAATCAATAAAATTAAATAAAATAAATATTAAATTAAGTATTAAAATAAATAAATAGCACTGCTAGATGTGGAGGGTGCACCCACACTATTGCACTCCTACTATGTTAATTTTTCTAAGATTCTCCACATTGGCAAAGAATATCCAAACTGTTTTTGAAATTACAAGAATGTTATTTGGGCCATTTCAAATCTGAAATTCGATAGTCCTTAACTGATTTGTGAGGGATCAGTCCAACATTTTACTACTGCAGCTAATATGACATGCAGCATGGTTCAGTATTGTTAAAAAACCCCCACAATCTGGCAGCTAGTGCAGATAATGAGCTGTTAACAAGCTACTTCATGTGTTACAGGGTTTGATTCTCTTGGCCTTCATTTGCCTACTGCATGATCTTAGAGCAAGTCATTTAACCAGACAGTAGTTTGGGGCAAATGGGAATTTGGGCTAGGCTCCCTAATGGGCTCTTAAACTGCATGTTTAGTAACTAACTATGACCCATTTACATTCATTTCACAATATTCAAAAATAAAGTCCAAAAATACTGAAAAGTAATTATAAAAGAAAAAAATACTTTTTAAATGCAGTAGGAGTACTGTTCTTCAGTTTTATACATTTTAAAACGTGTTACTGAAAAATAATCTTCAACAAACGTATACAGTTAGACTACATCACCTGAAAACTGGAAACACAAAGAAGAAAACAATGTGGCTTTATGACAGTTTGTCTATTTATATAAAGTAACTGACACTACAGCACCCATGTTATTGCTGGTCCTCAAGTGTTTCTTAAGGTTAATACTCATATCATCCCTAAACATAATGGGGAAGCATTCTGTACGTCTTATAGCTTCTCTTAATATATCTGCTAGAAGGTGTTAGGATTGAATGTGACATGACAGCATTTGCTGTCATGTTCCAAGAGTAATTTGACGCTGCTGTGGGATATATGCTAAGACATTATGCACAACAAACTGAAGACATTCAATTCAGTTGCAATGGGAGTGTAGATATTCAATACAATTACAATGCGAGTGTATCCCCTAACATTCTTTGTTGCAAAGTAAACATACAAAGCCTTCTTAAGGTTTTTTGCTACCAAGCAAGACAGAGTTCTACAAAATCAAAGAAGTGGTATAAAACCAGAACAGCTTCAAATGGGCTAGGTTTCCTTCAAGTTGCAAGAGACTAGCAGTAGACTGCCCATCTATAACTGACAAATATGTTGCTCATCAGTAATAGGGCATGATGAGTACTCTATGGTGGAGCTGATGTAAGAATGTGAAGAGATGATGTAAGCACAACTTTCACCTTTTGATAGACAAAGTAATGCTGGCATCAACTGATACCAATGCCCACTGCCTAAGAATTACAAGCATCTGCTGGAAAATACATTAAGTGACCTGTTTGCTGTGCTATAAGTAAAGATTGCAAAGATCCAATTCAGAATAGCTCACAGCTGCCATTATATGAAGACCATATGTTTCTGACGATATATAATTCACACTGTGGCTGTATTGAAAACGTAAGTGTTCCATCAAGGAAAGTGGTATGCGGTGTGCACAAGCATTAGTAAATTTTCCAAATCCTCAAACATGGATGTGGAGTGAAAATTCATCTGTACTGGAGTTTAATGGGGCTAGGCTGACTGTTGCTGATACAAGGATACTGTGTGACTAGTCAATAATGGCTGAGATTAGGGAAGAAACCCAAAATATTCAAAAGGACACAGAACATCCACAGATTGTTTCTCAAAACCAAGGGAACAGCTCCTTGATCACATTCATTAAGACAAATTTTCAGGCAAGGTAAGGCAGCAATTGCTCTTTCTAGGGAATGCTGGTGTTGGGACCAGCATTTTCTCAGGAACCACTGTACTCCAGGACCCTCAGAATTTAATTTGCAGTTATGCTATGTTTGCACTGGCTCCCAAATGCTCTGCTATTGATGTAGCCTGGATCAAGTAATCATCTAGTTATGGGTAAATATGGACACCCTTGGCTCTGCAGTAGACAATGATTTGTGCCAGGCACTTGGTAAATACCTTGGGTGCAGATAAGCCAAATGATAAGGCACAAAACAGACAGTGTGCTCCACCTGCCTGAAAATGTAGGAATCTCATGTGTTCCAGCAAAATAGAAAAATGAAGGTAGCTATCCTTTAAATCTGGAGTCACCATCCAAGCTCCAATGAAGATAAGGGGCCTTTGAAGTGTCAACAGTTTGAATTTTGGTACTACCAGGAATTCGTTGAATTTTGAAAAGTCCAGAATGAGTCTCCAGGTTCCTTCTTTTCTAGGGACTAAAAACAGTAATGAGTAGAATCTTGTGCATCTCTTCTGAAGGAATTGGTTGGGTAGAGCCCTAATACAACAGATACTCTAAGAGTGCTGGAACCAGTTCCTTCTGCTGTTTTGGAGCGGTAGGAATGCCCATGAAGGGTGTTTTTTTCCCCCAAAATTGAAGAGAGTAGCCTTTTCTGGTAATCTGCTGTACATATTGTTTTAGGTGATCTGTTCCCAGTGTTTGGAGAAGGACAAAAGTGTTCCTCACAGGAGGGTGGGGAGGATGGGTTTGAGGTGGGATTTGAGGGGAGGTGCTTACTGTAGTCACAGCTGTTTCCTAAAAAGGGATGCGTCCTTATACCTCCCAGGTCTGGAACATTGGATAGTTTACCACTCTCTGTGATAACTAGGTGCCTTTTTTTCTCCTTAATTTAGGCAGAAAGGGCCAGGATTTACTGGAGTAGTTCCTATTGTATCTGGATGTAGGAAAAGCAGAATTCTTTAACAAATTTCATCTTTTTATTCTTATAGTCCAGTCTCTCAGACACCTTCTCTGCTGGGGATTCAAACAGATATTCCTTGTCCATTAAGCATATAGTAGCTCTGCTTTTACATGATCTGACAGTAGTTGAGCCATCAGCCAGATCCATGTCCCAATCATGGATCCTGTGGCAACCGCCCTATATGATGCAACCAATGCATCACAGCCACATTTTTAGTAAGTGTCTGGACAACTACTTGCACAATTACTGGATGTCCCTGTGGATGTGCTTATCTTATATCCCCATGGCTTAGCTTTTATTTGTTCCTGCAATGACTCAAGTTATTTAATCATATGGAAATGGCAGCTCAGAATTCTCATGACCAGGATGGCTGAGGTACATGTCTTCTTGCTAATTAGTATATTAGTCTGCTCTTATCATCTGACAAGGGATTCTTGGATGCATACCCAGATGATCCTTGGTGGATTCCCAAGACACCACAGCTGGATCAGCCACTGGGTTGTTAAAGAGATGTCTGTGGGATTCAAGCACCCTATAAAAAGTGATCAAACTTCCTGGGGGGGCAGCCTGCAGTGATATGTTTGCAATCACATAACTGAAGACTTTTGGTACTGGAGATGTAGCTAGGGAGATAGAGGCAGGAAGGGTCAGGAGCTTTCTATACTTAGCTTTGGCCTGGGAGAATGCCCTAAACTCCTAATTAAAGAATTCCATCACCCTATGAAGGGTAGCCCAAAAGATAAGTCCTCAGCGAGCAAAGCTGAGGACAACTGTCTTCTGAGTCAGAATCCCCAAACTGATGATGGGGAAGATGCTGTACAGAGGCAAGTTCCTCTTAATCCTCTGACTTTAAGGAATCTATATGTCCTGGGGGGATGCCCCTTTTTATTTGTCCAGAGGAGGTTCCTGGGATGGGTTCCTTTTCCAGGCTGCACTGCCTAAACGTCATGAAGTGTTGGGCCAGCTTGACTAGGTCCTGTGGCAAGACCTGTGATGAGGAGGCAGGGGGCTTGGAAAGTATTGGCTGAGGCAAGAGTCACTCATTCCAGTGTTCTTGACATAGCCTGCGACATCAACAGAACATGCTGGACAGACATACGTCTCCTAGAGATTGCCGCTCCTTTGGTACAGACTCTCAATTCAAGTTAAGCAGAGCTCCTCACTGACCATATTCAAGCGTAACCTGGACAATTGGATGGGAGACCACAAATTCACCCCAGAGGTGGCACCAATGTCCCTAATGGAGAGAGGTAGGTTGGTGCTGACATTAGACTCACTCTGCTAATACTCAAAGTCAAAGTAAACTTTATTGTCATTAAGAAATCACACAAGTGCAAAAACTGAACTAAATTCCATGTCTCCGGACTCAATGTGCAAGACCATTTTCACAGACATTTACACATATAACACCTAGCTACTACATCACGGACATGCAGGAAAACAAACCGATACTGCACATAACAGAAATGCATTTTAACACTTTTCACAGTGAACACTTACTTGCATGAGACTTTAGTATTGCACAGGTACTTGGTTAAGGTACTGCACTGATCCTTGCACAGAAAGAGACATGCAAGTATTGCACTGTGAACATTATAGTACTGCACTATGGACCTTAAGAGTATTGCACTGAAAGAACAGATATTTTACTGCATTCCTACTGGTCTAGATGGCCTATACGTTAACAGTCATGGTGAATATTGCATTAAGTATTAGATGACACTGATAACCAGGTTAATACACAATATTAGACAAGCTACTACAGTTTCTACTGACCCAGATGGCCATCATGGAGTGTTGTTTTTACTAGAGTTCAGTAGCCTGATGACATTAGGAAGGAAGCTGTTCCTGAATCTCGTAGTTCTGCAATGTATGCTTTGGAAGTGACGATAGATGCAGTCTGTAAGCAGGGTGAGTGCAGTCTTTAATTATTCATCTGGCCCTGCTGAGTCATTTGGACAAGTACAAGTCGTGGATAGATGGGTAAGGTGGTCTTGATTATCCCCTCGGCTGTCTTCACTACTCTCTGGAGGGATTTGTGCTCACAGGTAGAGCAGCTTCCATACCATACTATGAGGTTGTCCATCAGGATGGCTTCTATAGAAGCTCTGTAGAAGGTAGTGAGACCTGTCAATGGAAGATTCGCTCTCCTCAGCCTTCTCAAAAAAATGCAATTGCTGGTGTACTTTTTTGACTATGGCATCTGTATTGCTGTTCCAAGACAAGTCTTCATCAATGTGTTCTCCCAGAAACTTTGTGCTTCTCACTCTTTCCACTGTTTCCCCATTGACGGTAAGGGAAGAAAGTTCCTTGTGATTTTTCTTGTAGTCCACAATTATCTCTTTTGCCTTGTTTACATTTAGTGCTAAGTTGTTATTTCCACACCAGGTAATCGGTTGTTCCACCTCAACTCTATACACCGTTTCATCGTCGCTACTAATAAGGCCCACCACTGTTGCGTCATCAGTAAACTTGATGATGTGGTTTGTATTGTACCTGGCTGTACAATTGCGTGTTAACAGGGTGAACAGCAAGGGACTTAGTACACATCCTTGGGGGACTCCAGTATTAAGAGTGATGCTATCTGAGGATTATTTCCTGCATACACTTTCTGTGGTCCGTCTGAGAAAATCAAGAATCCAGTTACAAAGTAGAGTGTTGATGCCTAGTTGGAGTACCTTCATTACCAGATGAAGAGGGATGACAGTGTTAAAAGCAGAGCTGAAGTCAATGAATAATACCCTTGTGTTGGTGTTTTTATTCTCAAGGTGTTCCAGCAATAGATAGAGTGCTAGAGAGATGGCATCTGCAGAAGAGCGGTTTGCTCAGTAAGCAAACTGCAGAGGGTCAAGATCAGCAGGCAGCCCAGATGTTATGGTGTCCTTGACCAGCCTTTCAAAGCACTTCATCACTGTGGAGGTGAGGGCTACAGGGCAGTAGTCATTTAAGCAAGATCAACAG
The DNA here is from genome assembly GCF_019279795.1 of Protopterus annectens. NCBI lineage: Eukaryota > Metazoa > Chordata > Ceratodontiformes > Protopteridae > Protopterus > Protopterus annectens. The sequence continues at coordinate 730,160,070 of NC_056744.1, forward strand.
TCCAAAAAGACACAAACTTTGGAAAAACAAAAAAAGAGTGTTGAATAATCAAGAACGCCCAAGTGCCTTAACGCAGTTTTATTGTTTAAGCAAGATGGTAGAGACTTCTTTGGTAATGGAATGAGTGTCGTGTTCTTGAAGCATTTTGGATCAATTTGCCCACTCAGAGTTTATGAAGATACCCGTGAGGACATTTGTCAGTTGGACTGTGCAGTCCCTGAGCACTCGCCCTAGGATATTGTCAGGCCCAGCCGCTTTTCTCAAGTTAACTCTGTGCAGTGTCCTCCGAATATCAGCTGGGTTGAGGGGGAGCATCTTGTTATGGCAGATGAGCATTTTCTTCGCTGCTGTTCTGTTCTCTTTCTTGAATCTGAAGTAGGCATTCAGCTTATTTAGGAACTCCTTGTTGTCCTCGCATTGCGAAGATAAGGGTTTGTAGTCAGTTATGGACTGGATACCCTGCCATAAGTGCCTGGGGTCTTTTTGGTTAGAGTAGCAGCTCTGGGGCCTTCTGCCATAGGTGCAATTTGCTTCCCTCACCCCCTACTTGAGATTCGCTCTGGCTGTTCTGAAGGCTTCCCTGTCTCCAGACCTGAAGGCTGCATTCCTTGCTTTCAGTAGCTCATACACCTCTCGCGTCAGTCATGGCTTCTGGTTAGCACATGTAATGACTGTTTTGGTGACTGTCACATCATCCACATATTTCAAGATGTAGCCCATCATCACCTCGGTGTACTCCTCCAGGTTGATACACTGGTTCTCAGTAGCCACCTCCTTGAATACGCTCCAGTCTGTGCTCTCAAATCAGTCCTAGAGTGCTGAGACTGCACCCTCTGGCCATACTCTTACTTCTTTCACTGTTGGTCTCCCTCTAGTTAGCAATAGTTTATATGCTGGTAGTAACAATATGGAGAAGTGGTCAGAGTTTCCCAGGTGTGGATGAGGCACTGCCTTAAATGCCAGCTTAACATTGCTGTATACCTTGCCCAGTGTGTTGTCCCCCTTGTTGCAAAGTCCACATATTGGAAATATTGGGGCAGAACCATTTTCAAGTTGGCTTGATTAAAGTCACCTGCCACTTTATGAACGCAGTTTGGATTCCGGTTTTGCAGTTCAATTATAGCCTGGTATAATGTGGTCATTGCCTCATTTGATTAGCACTGGGAGGACTGTAGACAACTGTGATGCAGATGCTGTTAAATTTCCTGGGTAGATAGGGTCTGCATTTCAGTGACAAACACTCTAGATTATTTGAGCCGTGCAAGGATACTGTCTCACAACTGGTACACTAGTTGTTACTGATGTATATGCAGACAACTCCCCCTCTAGACTTACAACTGAGCGAATATATTCAGTTTGCTCTATAAAGTGATAACCCCGCTACATGGACTGCACTGTCATTAATGTTAGACTTTAGCCAAGTCTCAGTAAAAATAAGCACACAGCATTTCCTCACCTTGTTCTGAGTAGACAATTCCAGCCTTATATATTCCATGTTGCTTTCCAGTGATCGAACATTTGCCAGTAGGAAGGATGGTAGTGCAGGCCTGTAGAGATTTGCTTTTAGTGTTGCAGTGATTCCAGCCCTATATCCTCTTTTGTATGTTCCCTCACACCTCTTTCATTTCCAAAAATGTTAGTTCTGTACATACCAGGCATTTTGTTCTATGTTTGAATAAGATTCCCAGCTCCTCTAACTAGAGAAGTGCTGTAGGCCTCACAGGCAGCAACTCATCAAACCTGTTACACAGCAAGCCTGAAGATCGAATTTCCAGAATAGCCTCTCTACTATGAATTAACTTACTGTTAGCAATCTTCCCTGACTTAGTTTTTTCTCTTAATTTGGACATGGAATAGGACAAACAAACAGTGCACATTTCCTTGCAGAGCTGAAGTAGCCACAGCCACATAGGTCGCTGCCATTTTTTTCTTTTTTACTGCTCCTCTATCCAAGATCACTTGGGATAACGTGGGTATAATAAGGTTAAGTTAGTAAGGGTAACTGTGATATAACATGGCTAGGCTTATAAGGGCTCCAAGGCAGTTAGCCTAGTAACCTCCTATGAACCAAACTGGTCTACCTTTTTGGTTTTGGATGTCTTGGGCCTGGGGGTGGGACACCACCACCTCAGGTCTATGGTGTGGGGGCATAACTGCAATCTATGTTCCAGGTAATTTCTCCCTAACTATTAGCAAGGAAATATTGCCCTCACCCTCAGTCACTAGAAATCTGGTATTGGAAGACATGATTTGCTTAGCAAGATCAAACCCAACTGACATCAGTCTGGTGTCAACATGTGAGGAGTTGGTGAAGTCATGACAGCCTCTGGAAGGTATACACCAGCAAACTTTGGCCTAAAAGGTGTTTAGGCCAGAAGGCTGCAAAGGCTCCCCTCACCCGAGTTGGAAATCTCCAAATGAGGTGGGGACTCAAGACACAGATGTCTTCATCCTTCTGCCAATCCTTCTCCCGCAAACATTTGTGTGTTCATTTTTTTTAGGTACAATGGCCTGGGAACTAGTGGACACCACAGCATGCGAAAGCCTAGCCATACCAGATTCTAAATGCTGTTGGAAGTATTCAGCCCTGCGTCTACTGGTTTTGTTGCTGAATCTAACAAAAAAGGGACAGTGAGGCCCTAAAGAAAATAAGCAATAAGAGTGAATGTCTTTTTGAGGGATTTGCTTCCCACGTGAAAGGCAGTTAACATTTTTAAACATAAATATTCAACAAAAACTATAGAGATAAGGAAGATTCCAAGTAGGATACTTATCTGAATAGTCTGGCTGTTCAAGCAGACCAACAGTCTAGCAATTAAAGAGTCTGATGGGAAAAGATCAGAGCTTTCATCTCTTTTTATGTTTATGTGATTGATTCCTTTTAAACAGGACCCTATGCTAGACCTGAGGCATCAGCTGACAGTTTTTGATCTGGTGGGGAAATGAAAATGACCTCCAGGATTGATTTATATCTGACTGATTCACTAAAACATTTCTTTCTTCACAAAATGCAAGAGAAGGATTGGAAAAAAAATGGACAGTGGCAGTGTTGGGCTCAAGTTGATTAGAGGTATCCATGTATCTTCATGTGGTATCTGGCATATGGGATCATTTGAAGGTTTGTCTGGGACAGGAAATAAGTTGCCATAAAATGGACTTTTTCTGGAGGGAGGAAAGCCATCATGCTGGAGGTATCTAGTATACATCCTAGAACACCAGACAGTGAGTAGTTTTCCAGGGTGGATTTCTGTGTGTTCAAAGTGAATCCGAGTTGAAGAAAGAGGTCAACTGTAAAGGGTATTAAAAAGTTTTTGTGAACAGACATAACCCAATTCAAGAAATTATTTAGGTATGGACAGATATGGATACCTGCATTTTGTAAAAGCCATTGCTGCCATGGAAAAACCAAAGGGCAAAACAGTAAACTGAAACTGATATCTCAAATCAAAAAATATTTTAAAATATGTGCGTTTTGAATGACTAGAGATATGCAGCTATAGTTATCTTTCAAGTCCAAGATCACTAAAAGCCTGGGGGGGAGTTGAGAGAAAAAAGGTTAACATCTTCAACTTTGGAAAGGTGTTTAGGAGGGATAAGTTCAGGACTGTCTCCACATTGCATCTTTCCTTGAAACTAGGAAAAGTATCGTGTAGAATCACTTTATTTGAGAGAGAGAGTAAAAGAGAGAGAGAGAGTAAAAGAGAGAGAGAGTGTGAAAGAGAAAGAGGTTCTATAATCCCCTGGCAAAACACATCTAACAAAATTTGAAAGCCCAGACGTTGATTTGTGGGAATCTGAGGAACCCCTGAAGGTACTGGTAGAGAAGACCAGATAAGTATTTGTTCTTTTTTTATTATGTCCAAAACCCAAGCATCTGAAATTATTATTTTCTAAAGGCAGAAAGAGAAAGTTTCCCTGCCAGGCTGGGAATGGGCTAGCCAAGGTGGAGGGAGGGGAAGGAAGAAGATAGTCAAAAACTAATAGTTCTACCTGAAAAGGCTCCCTTGAATCCTTTGAAATCAGAATTTGGTTTGTCCTGCCATTTCTCCTTTGATTTGTTTTCCTTTTTGTTGAGAAGGTTTTCAAGAATTATGAAAAAATGGTCTAGATTTGGAGGGACAGTTTATCTGACACTTAGAGATGAGGGAAAAGAAAGAAATGTTTAAAACCTTGCATTAGTGTTTGTCTTGTCTCTAGTTTACCGAAAATATCAGCAGAGACACAAACATTTTTTCCTGGTTTAAGGGTGCATCAAGAAGATTGTCTTTTACATCAATAGGTAGGGAGTGTTGCTGAAACCAGGCATGCCTTCTTATGACTTGAACAGCTAGCTGCTGCTCTGGAGGAAACACAGCAGCCTTATACCTACATTTAATGGAACTACTTGGCAGGCTAAATTAAGCATGTCATGTAAAGATGATTTTGTATCCAAGTCAGGAATGTAAGAAGATCAGTTTAGACAGGTTATCTGAAACATAATTTAATGGAATGGAAGGACAAGGTGGTAGACAGGTAAGACTTTTTTTTTTAAATCATATCAGTCCATGATCCTGCAATTATGGTCATTTGGTAAAGCACCGATGGAAGAAAACAATTTAGAAATGTTATCAGATTCCTCAGAAAAAAACTGCAGGGCCTGAAGTGAGAGTTTCATTTATTTGTGAGGCTCAGGTATTTTACAGAATCTATATGGCATCTTAGAAGCAGGTGGCTGGGATTCAGGAGACAAGAGAAGGAGAAAAATGCATCTTCCAAGGCCTCTAGACTAGGTGGAATAACAGAGGGTTTCCATATATATATAAGGTTATAAAATGTTCTGGGAATCAGATATCTGCTTACCTTTTGTTAAAATATTCCATCATTTTACAGTGTTAGCAAAAGTTTGTTCCTCATGATGATGATCGGAAGTCAGTGTTATCTGCTATGGAGTCATAACCTACAGGAGAATGCATTTCAGATGTATAATCCAGACCTTCTGATTCTGACTCTGAAGAAAATTCTTCTTCAGAGGATGACCCTCTCTTCCTTTTATGAGCTGTGGAAATAAAGAGAGAAGCAAGTTGTGGGGGTTATAAAGCCACAAGGGCTTTAAAAATTCATTGAAATAAACTGAACCACTCCTGCTGAGGGTCCCTTGGGGAATGAGCAAATGTAGCTAGAGGCAAAAAAGCCTTGTCTTTTGTTTCCTTTTTTTAGCATGCCTTAAGAAAACTGCATGAGAAGCAGCAAACCATGAATGGACATATTCATGAACAAGAATTTGAGGGATTCCCCCCAAGTTACTCAGAAAGGATCAGCCTTTGTTTTCCCTTTGAGGATGAGATGGTCCTCTGGTCAGCCGGTATGGATGTGCTGAAAGCCTGAGAGATGTCAGCCTCCTGAGGGGGCATGACAGCAGGAACAGGTACAGTGGCTAGGCAGTCATAGGGCTGATCAAGTGCCTCAGTGGAGACATCCAACCAAACCAATTAAAAGAAGCAAACTTCCCAGGTAATTTGGTCTCTTATTTTAATTTGTTTTCTTTCTAGATTCATGGAAGACATCAAGGTAGACAACTCACTGGCCATCCTAGCTTGCACCAAGACTTGAAAACAATTATCTTGAATGTAAATTTTTAAAGAACTCAAAACAGCTGCAAATAGCCTTACAAAAGACTGACAGCTGGAACACTCTTTATAGTCAGGTCCTAGGCAAAAAAGACACTTAGAATGCTTATACTTCTAAAAGATCTGTCAACTGCAATCACATTTCTCCATCTTAGATGACATGAAGAGTATCATTTTCTACAGAAAATTAATAGGAAAAGAGGAAAGGTCCCTGATGAAGTACTTAGCTGCCCACAACAACTGTAGTTGGAACAGGATGTATGACTGACAGACCACGAAAAAGACTCTTCCTTCAGGGACTGAGGACAAGAAAATGTTCATGCCTGTATACCCCTTATATACCCCAGTACATAATCTCATGCACAAGTCGGACATATTGGATACTTACAACACACCCAAACCATATCTCCAAATCCGGTATAATACCTGACCCCCTAGGCGACCACTTACCAGCCTTAACAGACCGCCTACTCTCCCACATTGAAAAACAACACATATTCAAGCAATCCCAAAACCCATCTTCCTTCAACCCCAAAATCTTCTCTGAATGCGTCAATGTTATTAATTGGTCTCCACTGAATAGCCTTCCACTAGATAATGCTGCCACATACTTTAACCAAACTTTCCTTACCTTACTTGATAAACTAACCCCTTTACAAACCAAACATATGAAAACTAATTCCTGTCCCTGGCTATCCCAAGAAACTAAACTTATAATGAATCAAAGAAACAAAAAGCGGAAACTGTACCAAAAACTAAAAAAATCCCAGCACCATGTAAGAATATAAACATCTTCGTAACCTAGCCAAACAATCAATAAGAAAAGATCGCAAAAACTACTACAGCAATCTGCAATACAAATACTCAAACAATCAAAAGAAATTCTGGACATCCAACTCCTCAATACTCAACCCTAGTAATAATTCCAACCCCTGTCCCAATCCTAACCTCTCAAGTCTAGAAACAGCCACTAACTTCAACACATATTTCATAGACTGCATAGCTACATTACCCTCCACTTTCCCCAATCCACCCAACATTAACCCTTCACCCTGCCCCTCAAACCCCCTCTCTCACCCCCTCCTCCAACCCTGTTTTCCCTTAAACCTGTCTCCACCAATACTATAAAAAAGACTACTTCAAAAGCTAAAACCATGCCGCAATGCCCCTGACAACCTTCCAGCAAATTTTCTTCAAATAGCCGAATCTATAGCCTATCCCATTTCCATCCTCATAAATAGATCCATTCAGGAATACTATGTACCAACCATCTGGTGTCATGCATTCATAATTCCTCTCCACAAGAGCGGTAAGAACACAGACACAACCAACTTCAGACCCATAGCTATACTCTCTCCCCTCTCTAAAATTCTAGATAAAACCATCCACTCCCAGCTCATGCCCTACCTAATCCAGCACAAACTCCTCTCTCCCACCCAGCACGGCTTCCGCCCTGGCCACAGCACCATGACAGCCCTCCTTTCCTTCCTTGAAACAGACAACCTAGCACGTGAAAGCGGCAAATACGTATCTTCTCTATTTCTTGACCTCTCAAAGGCATTTGACACAATCTCACATTCCCTTCTCCTGTCCCAGCTCTCACAGCTGCATGCATCTCCCTCAACCCTTGACTGGTTCATCAGCTACTTTTCCATGCGCCAACAGGCTGTACAATGGAAAGAATCAACCTCCCCTTTCTTACCTACACCCACAGGAGTTCCCAAAGGATCAGTACTTGGCCCCCTCCTCTTCAACTTATTCATTAACAACTTCCACCTCTCTATCCCTGAAGCCTCAATCATCCAATACGCAGATGACTCCACTATCATCTGCTCAGCCTCTTGCACCTCCAAACTTCTACTCTATACCCAAACAGCTTTCTCCAAAACTGAAACGTGGATGCAATCTCATCACCTCGCCCTAAATGCCAACAAAACAAAACTTATGATATTCACTCCCACCAAAACCTCCCAGTTCCACAAGGCCCAATTTTCCATCAAAAGTCACAATAACACCCCGCTAGAAAAAGTTCCTAGTACCAAGCTACTTGGAATTACCATACATGAAAACCTAAAATTTGACTCCCACATCCTCTCAACAATCAAAAAAACCCACCAGAAAATCGGTCTCCTCTACAGACATAACTACTACCTTACTCCATCCTCTCGACATACCCTGGCATCTACCTCCCTTCTCCCCTCTCTCTTGTATGGTGCTCCCCTTGCATCTACCTTCCTTCTCCCCTCTCTCTTGTACGGTGCTCCCCAATTCTACAACCTACAACTTGGCCTTCTTTCTAAACTCGAATCTTGTTGCAACAAAATCTGCAAATTTGCAACCAATTCTAAGAACTCTTCCCATCACTGTCACTCCCTAC